>NC_134575.1:99853025-100063648 GCF_050947875.1 Dermacentor variabilis
AGTTTAGACCAGGTGTGTTGAAGGTTGCAGAGACATTTTTGGTAATCAGATTGCAGCAACTATTTCAGTGACTATGACCATGTGATGTTCCTTGATGTAACGGCTAAATCGTGAAGTATTTGTTTATTTGCTATGCCTACAAAAGACTCCTGTTTACACTAAACACCCCTTAGAGATAAGTTGTGAAATACTCTTTAGAGATAAGTTGCGCCCGTCTTCCTGTGGCGCGACTCTATCGAGCCACCATTGACTCCTTCCTATGAAGGCCCCTTTTGTGTGGTTTCATGTTCAGAGAAAACCTTGAATGTTGACATTCACGGCAGAGACAGTGTCATTCGGTTCATAAAACCAGCCTATCTTGAACATTAACTCTTCATTCCTTCAGCCATTCACACCTAAGCCTCCGGCATTCTACAGGGGGAGCTCTTTTAGCGACCATCCATCACTAAGCAGTGCCTCGCCGTGGGTGTCAGCGCCCCTTTCTCCAGAAGTCCAGTGTGCCTCTCTGTGCAGGTCATTGCCCCCTGCTGTTTCTTGTAACCGGAGTGGCTGCCCGACAGGGACTCCACTACAGCCACACGGAAAACCTACGGTTAATCTTGAATAAAACCAGTCGACTCTTCGTTCTCAAGCTGTGAAAACATCCTTGCCCCAGCTGAACTGAGCTGAATGTCGTCAGGCAGTCAGCAGCATGAATTGGGCATCTGAGGTGCATGCAAGCAATCAATTCAGTCGACCTGTAGGCATCTTGAGGTGACTGCTGGCCACACACTCGTTTTGGTCCTCTTCCGTCGATAGCGGCTTCAGGTTTTTTGCACAGTGTTTCCAGACTGCAGTGGCCGACGGGACTGCTTCTGTACCGCCAGTTTGTCCGAGTGGATAGTTGTTCTTGTGCTGTACTCTTGTTACAATGTGCTACAAGCATATGCACCTTCGCAGATGCGAAAGTCAAGCCTTTTCCTCTTGTGAAATGAGACAGTGGTGAGAAAATCAATTGTCTTTGCAATGAATTGAATCTCCTGTCATCAGAGATGTCATGCATGGTGCTCACGAAACAAATTCCACCACAGTGTCTTCAAGTTCACTCTCAAAAGTGTAGCCATGGCACAACAAAGCTCCCAGTGAAAATCAACAGTTGCACTGTTTTGTCTATATTCACAGAATGCAGTGTAACACTCCTTAAAAGGGACGTCTGGGCGAGTTGGTAAGACATATTTGAAACAGAACAGCGCGGTTTTGACGGGGACAAGCAGGGAGAAACGACACGGACTGTTCTGTTTCAAATATGGCTTGCCAACTCGCCCAAACGTCCGTTTTAACGAGTTTCATTTCTAGTACATCATTCCTGCTTTACGGTTCTGCCCATTTTATCACATTCTTTTCAAATACAATTATAAAGTCGAGCCGTGACATGTTATTTTTGCACTCTGTGCAGTGTTTATATGTGCTTGCACAAAGTTTTCAAAGCTGACACGTTTGCCACAGTAATGCCAAAAATGAGGATGCTGTCTCCATTTTTGAAAACTACAAACAAGAAACGTATATTTTGTTTCACAGTACACTTGGCAAGCACAAGAAGAATGTGCCAAATGTATCTTCCGACACCTGGCCAAGGCCCAACCGTTACTTGGTAATTCAGGTGCATGCGGTTGCAGCATAAGAATTGGAAAATGGTTTACAAAATATTTAATAGCGCTAAGTGAAATTCGGATATGTTCTCTTTCGTAGCATAATGATATATTCTCCGGCCGATTTTTCAGACACCCAATTTTTTGTGCCTCCCCAAATATTTGGGCATTGGGCACTGCCGTGGTACCGCCACGCACTTCATAGAGTCATTGTACAAGAACTACCAAAATTTTATATGTTTCAGGCTCTGTTAAATTTTTTCCGCCTGGGAAAGAACCCTCACGAAATATGAAAAATTGCATGTAACTGCGCTCTAACCAGTGGCCTAGCAACAGGGGGGGCCGGGGGGCCGTGGGCCCCGGGTGCAAGGGGCCAGCGGGAGGGGGGGGGGTGTCATACGCCTGAAGACACCCCTTTTTCCGCCGGCTTGACTGGGCGTAAATGGCAAAGAATGCTCCGGTATCCAGTAGCCCGAGCTCGTGTACCCGATGCGTTGCGCCGCAGAATTGTCGGCTGCAGCTCTATCATAAACACCCCATGAAATAATTGCACGAATGTGCGGGCTAAAAAAATTTAATTCACAAAATGGTCGCTAAACTATTCGCCTTAGCGGAATGTTTCATGTGGGGTGTGCCGTGCGTTCATGCTGGGAGCAGGAGTCGCTAAACATACAGTAAGGCGTTGAGGCGCTTGGGTCCCTCTTCCGTTCAGAACGCGCAGCGAAGACGAACAAAGACAGCAGTAAGAGGGCGTTCAACGAGCGCGCCCGGCGCTCTCGTTTATGGCGAAGCGTTCGTTAAGAGCGACGTTGCATAAGTGCGGCCGTGAAAAGTCGCGAATGGGATTCTCTGGATCGTCTTCAGACTGGGTGCGGCCGAAGAGTTTGGCAGCGTATGACTCGACAGGCTGTATATAGTCGCGGGCGCCGCGATGTTCAGCTCGCTTTTACTTCCCCTCTCCCGCTCGCTCCGAGAAGCCGCTGCGAAACCTGCCGTTATGTTTCACGCTTTCCTTCTTACCCTCGAAAGTTTCAGAAAACTGTTGTTGTGTGACTTCATGTCATAAGTACAGTGTCTGTGTCAGCTGCACAGAATTAAAAAAAACGTGAATTTTGTAAGGATATTTCCGGATATTCTATGAAGTTATGTGTCTGTGATTAGTAGGAACTCGGTAGCGTGAAAAATATGGCATGTAAGTAATAACCATATCCTTAATAATCCCCTAATTAGTACTTATAGAGGAAGCACTTCAATTCCAGAATTGAGGATTCAAAGTCATATTATTTACTCAACAAAAACTTCTTAAACGAAATCGTTTTGGGTGCTACAACCTACAGTACTTTGGCACTGCGGGCGGCGCCCAGTATGGCAGTAGCGAAAGAAATATGAAATAGTGGACCAATGAGGTTGATCCCTCAACCCTCTCCATTGCGAGTGCAGACCAACAGGTTTCGCTGGCACGGGCTTCATCGAGGTTCTCTTTTTTTTATGGTGACGCCAAGAAACGACGCGAAGCGTGCTATATTCTGTTCCCAATCTTTTGGTGGTACCGCAGCTAGGATAATCACGTTCGTCCGTATAGCAGCAAATAAAAACAAGGCTTTATTGATCACAATAAAGAGAAGTCGTAACTGTCATAACATTGGCGCCCGCGCAGCAGCGAGGCAGGTGGCGTTTTCCGTTTTTCTAATATGGTGGGGAGATCAGCGTCACTGAAACACAATTTAATTTTCGTATTCGTTCAGGGCTGCCCACAGCCAAAATACTGCGGGCCATGTTACCTACGACGACTTTTGTGAAGCTGTTGTTGGGTAAGATATGAATGTCGGCCTTCAATTTTGCAAATGCAATGTTGCCGCTAAAATTGGCAATTAAAACTTTATAAATTTTTTTTTTACTTGTGACGTGAGCCGTATTTGCCACGATGCCGCATTTGTTTTGGTTGCCAAGCCTTACAGTCTGACGGAAGGTGTGCACATGCGCTTATCACAAGTTATCAGTGCAGCACACTGTGTTATTTGGCGCAGAAAAAAACCGCGTGTATTGGCCTCGAGCTCCACCACTGGAAAAGCTGGCGCCACCGTCGGCGTGATGTGCTATTAGGGATCGCGTGGACATAGCGGCCGCGTCGGCTGCTTCGGGAGCGCCGAAGCGAGCTGAAAAGGAAAGTTTAAGTTACCTCGTACGCTGCGGTCCTCATTTATTGGCGGAATTTTCCCGCTTCGAGTGTCTCCTTTACAACGATTGAAAGCACTAGAAAAGGTAGTGGCTACCTTTGAAGGTGCGCAACATGGTAGGCTACTGCTCGGTGCCGCAGTGCCGGACGCACGCAACGGAGCCCGGTGTCAGCCTTATTCACACGTAGCTGCAGGACAAGAAGCTGCGTGAAGCTTGGCTCGCGAAACATAAAACCGGCAAACAGTCATCGGCTACAACTCGGGTATGCAGCAAGCACAGACGCGAAGAAGATTTCTGCTCCGGCACCGGGTCTGTAATGTTCGAAAAACGCGCACTGAGATGCTCGCTCAAGTCCGCTGCCCGACTAATGTCATGACGGTTTGGTCTATGAACTTGTCGATGCTATAGACACTGGCAAGTTCACTGGAGTGGATAGGGAGCGGTAAGAAGCACAAAAAAAAAAACGCATGGCGTATGGTCATGTTTGTGTTATGAATTAATGCACTGGATTGTAAAAAAAGAAGCAGCGGGAAATCGCACGCTGAGAACACCGATAAACATATAGTGCGACGCAACTCGAGAAATAATATTGAAACGTCCATGAATTTAGAAAAAAAAAGAAGATTGAATCGTCGCGACGTCCGGCACATCAGTCACCGTAGGCGTCGAAGTCTCTACAATGAAATTATTTTTGAACAGCTCTGATAGCGCCCACGCAACATCGGTTGCTTGTATACTGTCAAATGGTCATATTCTGCAGCCTAAAGCTCATGGCACGGTGCGAAAACGCGCACGCGGTGAAAGCGAAACAGTGCGCGGACAAGCATGCAGACGCACAGTCGGTCGCTGCGAAGCTGTGCGATCGCTGCATTGAGGCTTCATTCTATTACGCTCAATTTAGATATACAAACACTATAAGAACATATTTCACATAGTTTGGTCTCGGCGTTTGCCTACCTTTCACGCAAGAAGCCAGGTCGGGAGACTAAATCGCGGCGACCGCGCACAGTGGCGTTCACTGTACGTATTCGGTAAAGAGATAGCGTCTGTAAACGATTCTGTGCTTTCAGTTTGCCCAAAATTATTATTCAGACAGTAAAAAACTTCTCTCGTTTAGAAAGTACTTACAGAAATTTTTGGGAGAGCACCCGGGTGGTGTTTTCAGTGAGCGCTGACAGCAAAACCTATGAGGAGCGCGCCGCGTGATCCCTCATACTACGCCAGCGAGGCGCTGCCGATAGATGGCGACTTCGTAACTCCTCGCCGCCAATACCTGCTGCATTCGCGACCTCTGGGAAAGAAATCGAAGGAGAGGGGGACCCGGGGGACGTGCGCGGTGTCCAAGGCGGCTGTAGTGGTGCTGAAACCCGGAAATTGTCGGTATCCTCGCCTTCCTCGACTACACCCGGGGGGGGGGGGGCGTGACAGAAGACCTATGGGCCCCGAGTGCCAGACGACCTAGCTACGCCACTGGCTCTCACCCACATCATAAAGCAGTGCCCTCAAATAAGCTGATTGAAAGCAACTGCATGCCTGTCGCAAACCTGAAGAGAACGTATCTCCTTGACAATGGTACAGAAGAAGCAGGTTTACAATTTCACAGTTATTCGTTCCTCTCAATTCTATGGCACACTTATTATCCGTCTCTCAAGGCCGACTGATCACATTGATAACAAAAGCCCCTTGATAAGACGGCCGAAGCGCCGCTCTGACCATGTGGAACGCGAAAAACAATGGAATAAGCATAGAATGTTTAAAAATCCTGGCTCTGCTCGCACCGCAACGAAAGAGTGCGCGCGCAGCTATATCTGTAGATGAGTCGGCTGCTGAAAGTTATCGCCGTGATAGGCTACAGTGATTGCTCCAGCAGTTCATGTCCGGAGACATATTTAAATGCGATAAAACTGGATTGTTTTATTGAACGAATTATGGGGTTTTACGTGCCAAAACCACTTTCTGATTATGAGGCACGCCATAGTGGAGGACTCTTGACCACCTGGGGTTCTTTAACGTGCACCTCAATCTAAGTACACGGGTGTTTTCGCATTTCTACCCAATCGAAATGCGGCCGCCGTGGCCGGGATTGGATCCCGCGACATCGTGCTCAGCAGCCCAACAGGGCTTGTTTTATAAGTTGCTACCTGAAGAACCTCTCGCGTTCACTAGGCACCCTTGCCACCTTGGCAAGCACAGCAAGGAACAGCTGATCTTTCCCCTCGGCAGCAATAGCCTGGGAACTGAAAAGGTTTCGACGCTTGTTATCAGTAAATCAAAGAATTTGAGATGTTTTGAAAGAGCGCGTGTTCAAGTGTTGTATGAAGCAACAAGAAAGTGTGGATAATGCAACATCTATTCAAAGAGTGCATTCAGAAGCTGAGGAGGAAGTTGGAGTGCCAAGGACACAGTTCTAATAACAATAGGCAACTGCGTTGCGCATAGGCGTGTCAAGGATCTATACTATAAGAAACTATACAAGTGGAAAACTATACAAGTGGAATTCTTGCCGCCAAACACATCACTCCTGCAGCCAATGGACCAAGGGATTATCTGGACTCAAGCAGCTCCATTGGCCATGTGTGCTTTCTCTTGTGATGGTATGTGTGGACAGGGGCAAAATCTACAACATTGACTTTATCTGTGCAGTCAGCATGCCTTTGGATGCATGGGGGCTCTGACTGAGAACACAGTCTGGAGCCACGCAGGTTTCACGATCCAAGATATGAAATGCCATCGTCATGCAATGATTGCAGCTCTAGCAATTAACCTGATCAGTAGACTTCACCTACAGACCTCATCGAGCATTTGCTTATGGAAATTACACTGGAGGAGTTCACCAACGCTGCCGAAGAGATCTAGTTTTTTGCTGTACTCACTAATGACAAAATAGTTTGTCAGGTGCTCTAAGATGAGTTGTACTCCCTCACTGAGGAGCCATCGACTGTTGCAAACCAGTTCTGAACTGACGCGAGACTTGACATAAAAATTGTAACAGCGCGAACATATGCATTCTCGAAGTAACAAGGACGAGACACAAGCGCTGACTGTCAACTGAATTTATTGATGAAAGACGGATACCTTATATCAGGGGAAAGGCAGAAGTGAAGGGGGAAGGGAGTGATACAATCGGGGAAAATGACATTGCGCATCAATGAACGAACGTGCTGACAGTCAACGGAAACAGACGCAGAAAAACAAGAAAAGTAAAAAAAAACTTGAAAAAAATTTAGAAAAATGGCGGGGGATACTAACATTTCAATGCCCTTCATGCCCTCAGAGCTTCTCACAAAAGGCCAGCATGAAATCCCGCCTGCGCACCCACACAGGTGACAAGCCATATCAGTGCCCTTCATGCCTTCAAAGCTTCTCACAAAAGGCCAGCCTGAAATCACACCTGCGCATCCACACAGGCGAGAAGCCATATCAGTGCCATTGATGCTCTCAGAGCTTCCTGCGAAAGAACCACCTCAATGAACACCTGCGCACCCACACAAGTGAGAAGCCATTTCAGTGCCCTTCACGCCTTCGGAGCTTTTCACAAAAGGCTGCCCTGAAATCCCACCTGAGCACCCACACAGGCGAGAAACCTTATCAGTGTCTTTCATGCTCTCGGGGCTTCTCGCAAAAGTTCCGCCTGAATGAACACCTGCACACCCACACAGGTGAGAAGCCATTTCAGTGCCCTTCATGTCTTAAGAGCTTCTCACAAAAGGCCAGCATCAAGTCCCATCTGCGCAGCCACACAGGCGAGAAGCAGCCATATCAGTGCCCTTCATGTTGTCAGAGCTTCTCGCATAAGACCCGCCTGGGCAACACCTGCGCACCCACACAGGTGAGAAGCCATTTCGGTGTCCTTCATGCCTTCAGAACTTCTCACAAAAGGCCAGCCTGAAATACCACCTGCGCACCCACACAGGCGAGAAGCCATATCAGTACACTTCATGCTCTCAGAGCTTCTCACGAAAGGACCGCCTGAATGAACACACGCACACCCACACAGGTGAAAACATATCAGTGCCCTTTATGCCTTCAGAGCTTCTCGTTGAAAAGTGCAATGAAGGTACACCAGCGCATTTATACAGGTGACCGGCCATACAGTTGCACTGTCTGCTCCATATCCTTTGTGCAGTCTCGTAGTTTGAGCAGACATAAGTGGAGAGCACAGAACCTTGATTCTAGGGTGGGTCTACAACTATGTTGAACTAGAGCTTGAATTAAAGATCTATGTACATGTAGCATGTTGCCTAGTGTTCCAATGCATCAGATAGCACAAATGTCTGAATGTGGTCTTATACGGCCCCTGAAAAACTTTTTTCAAGTCCCCATATTTACTCTAGGTCTTTTCTCAGTAGGTCATAAAACATAGAGCTAAAGAAATTATGAAAATTGACCCATATAAGGCCTTTACAACTGACAAAAACAAAGATACAGTTAAACTTCAATAGAATGAAGACGGTAAAATCAGCAGTTTGTAATATTGTGGCTTTTCATATTCGAAAAGTAATCATTGTTGATCCCGATCTCAAAAATTACTGTTTGCATACCCCTAGAAATTATGTATGTTCGTTGTAATAATTATTACACTGCAGATGTCTGAATGATCTGCTTTCTAAGCTCTGTATGTTTTCCCCAGTATTCTTTTTTGGTACATAACTTGTTCTTTTGGACCAATTCGTGTATTTGTTGGCTCTAGGTTCTGGTTTACGTGGTTCATCGCGGAGATACTATTGATCTTATTCTATTCATACTTCTTTTTTTGCAATTGAGTACTGTTTTAGAGCAATTGATTGTTTATATGTTAGTACTCACGTACGGGGCAGAAACCTGGAGGCTTACGAAAAGGGTTCTATTTAAGGTGAGGACGACGCAACGAGCTATGGAAAGAAGATTGATAGGTGTAACGTTAAGGGATAAGAACAGAGCACATTTCGTGAGTGAACAAACTCGAGTTAATGACATCTTAGCTGAAATAAAAAAAAAAAAAGAAATGGACATGGGCAGGACATGTATGTAATGAGGAGGGAAGATAACCGATGGTCATGAAGGGTTACGGACTGGATTCCAAGGGATGGGAAGCGTAGCAAGGGCCAGCAGAAGGTTAGGTGGGCGGATGAGATTAAGAAGTTTGCAGGGACGACATGTCCACAATTAGTACATGACCGGAGAGGTATGGGAGAGGCCTTTGCCCTGCAGTGGGCGCAACCTGGCTGATAATCATGATGATGAGGATGATGAAGTTAGCTTTCCACTGTGTTTCATAGGAGCACCAAATAAAATCCTGCGTTTAATGAGAATTCATTGTCTATTCTTGGTATTTGAGTACCTGAATGACAGCATGCTGTATTTTTTTTTCATTTTAATTATTTTTATACTGTCAGCCTCATTTGGGATTTGGGCTATAACAGGGGTGGACAGGAGCATACAAACTCAAAAATAAGCACTCCTTATACAAACAACTATAAACATATAACAATGATTGACAAGGGATAGCCAAAGTTCTTTACTCTGAAGCACAGCAAACAATGCATAAAATACACTAAACATCTTTAAACACTAAGTCATTTAGTTTTTTAACGATATAAGGTACACATTCAGATGAAACAGTGGAATTCGGCAGCCTGGTCCACTTATTGATTTTTATTGGAAAAAAAACTGTACTTAAAGCAATCGTTGTGGTGTCTCGGAGGAGGAATGTACACGTTATTCCGGTGTCTTGATGTTTCCGCGGTTTTTATTTCTATGTACTTTGATGTGTCAATTTTTACGTGATCTTTAATTATTAGAAAGAGTGACTTAAGCCTTTTGTACTCTGTCCTTTGTTCTAGTGGTTGAAGGTGAGCTAGTTTACAAAGTTGAGTTGGCGAGTGCAATCGCTGGTATTTGTTAAATATGAAACGTGAGGCCAGTCTTTGTATTCTATCTAGCTTACAGCAATTACTTTTTGTATACGGATCCCACATCACCGTTGCGTACTCCATGATTGGTCGTACGAGTGCCTTGTAAGCCAAACATTTGATTTCTCGGCTGGCATTGTGCAGATTTTTGCGAACTCTCCACAGCACTTTGTTGGCCTTAGCACAAATGGAGTCGATATGTAAATTCCATCGCAGATCTGAAGTCATCCATAAACCCAAGTATTTGTGTTTCGACTCCGGCAAGCTTGCGATCACCTATGGAGTACGGTAATTCTAGAAAGCTTTTTTTTTCCTGGAAACACTCATTGCAACGGATTTTGCCGAGTTTAGACGAATCCGCCAAGTAATGCACCAGTTATTTATCTTCTGGAGGTTTAGATTTAGTTCTGATTGATCAGAAGGAGATTTAACTGGACTATAAGTTACGCAATCATCTGCAAAAACCTTATAGAGACCGTAATATCTTTAGGTAAATCGTTGATAAAAAAACAGCAGTGGGCCCAAGATACTACCTTGGGGAGCTCCAGAAATAACGTTAGTAAATGTAGATTTCTTAGTGTTGACTTGAACCTACTGCTTGCGATTGGAGAAATAGGAGGAAAACCATTGCGTTATGCTTGGGTTTTTAAAGATAGCATTTATTTTAACAGTTTAGCATGGAACACCTTATCGAACGCTTTCGCGAAATCCAAAAATATTGTTACGTAGGAAGACGCCGACGAAAAGCTATGTACAAGTATATTTACAAGGCAATACGCCGCACTTGGCCAAGAGGCAACAGCCCGCGCTAGCCTCTAATCGTCGTCGTCGTCTTCAGCCTGCTCGCCTCTTTGTCATCGCAAATACTGTTCCGTAGCACTACCCCCGGCGGCAAAAGCGCCATCCTGGAGCGACTAAACGCCGGTCTCGGAAGCAGTGTAGTAGGCCTTGAGCCTACTGACATGCACATCACTAGATGCCAGAGGAGAGGACGAGGTTGAACACACAGGAGCAATTTCGTACGTCACAGGCGTCACCTGGCGCAGCACGCGGTAGGGCCCTTTGTATCGCGAAAGGAGCTTCTCTGAAAATCTGACTTGACGAAAGGGCGACCACAGGAGCACGAGCGCACCAGGCGAAAACTGTACGTCACGATGGCGGGCGTTGTACTGACACTGCTGAGTGGTTTGTGAGGCCGTCAGTCGAGCACGGGCAAGCTGGCGTGCATGGTCGGCGAGGGCGATGGCGTCGCGCGCTTACTCGCTTGTTGAGATCGCAGCAGGAGGAAGTGCCGTGTCTAGGGGCAAGGTTGGTTCGCGACCGTACAATAGATAAAATGGAGAAAATCCGGCGGTGTCGCACCGGGAAGAATTGTACGCGAATGTGACGCAAGGAAGGGCAATGTTCCAGTCGTGGTGGTCCTTGGAAACGTACTTGGACAGCATATCGGTAAGAGTGTGGTTTAACCCCTCTGTCAGGGCATTGGTTTGACGATTGTATGAGGTAGTCAGCTTGTGTTGAATGGAGCAGGAACACACAATGTCGCCGATAACTTTCGAGAGGAAGTTACGACCACGGTCAGTAAGCAGCAGTCGCGGGGCGCCATGAACTGAGATAATGTCACGCAAGAGAAAGTCCGCGACGTCAGTGGCGCAACTGGTAGGGAGAGCCCACGTGATAGCGTATCGGGTGACGTAATCAGTTCCGACGGCTACCCATTGGTTCCCAGAGAATAACGTGGGAAAGGGACCGCGGAGGTCTAATCCAACACGAAAGAACGGTTCCACAGGGACGGTGATCGGCTGGAGATGACCGGCAGGTAGCACCTGAGGTGTTTTCCGACACTGGCAGCGATCACAGGCAGCAACATAGCGTCGGACGGAGCGAGCGAGACCTGTCGTAGATGTTTTGGCGCGACAAGAAGATTAGAGCCGTCAGGGAGGAAGTTCCTTCGATACAGAATGCCGCCCTGGAGGACATATCGGCGAACGGATGCGTCGGTAGGTGTAGAGCGCAGACGCTCGATGGGTACTCGCAGCGATAGGTCTCGGTACTGCTCATCGGCGATGTTCGCGAAGGCAGACACAGAGAAAATGGCGTTGGCGGTACTACTGTCGGCGTCGTCAGGCTCGTCTGCCGAGTAGCGAGACAGGCGGTCAGCGTCCTTGTGTAGTCGGCCAGGTATGTAGGTGACAGAGTACGAATATTCTCGGAGGCGTAAGGCCCAGTGACCAGGTCTTCCTATAGGATCTTTCAGTGAGCATAACCAGCAAAGCGCGTGATGGTCTGTGACAACAGAAAAGGGTCGGCCATATAAGTATGGGTGCAAAAAACCGAGAAGTAGGATGGAAATTCGTTTGGACGCATGGCGGAGAAACCTTCGCAAGGAAATCAGAATCATCAGGCATGTTAAAGATTGCCTGCCGAGAAGATCTGGATAAAATGAGACGTTAAGGTTGGCGTTGATATAACATTTGTTTTTTGGGTATAACCTAACAGTCATGGCTGCCAAGGCAGAATGTAGATACTATGACATTGAAAACTTCAACACTGACGTGTCGTCTACTTACTTCAGTGCATTCCATTTAAACGCTCGTAGCATCAAAAATAAAATGAACAGCTTACGCATGTTTTTCGATAGCCTATCGATAAAATTTGATGCCATATTGTTCACAGGATCCTGGCTTTCTGCAAACGATAACCCACCAAATATACCAGGATATAATTATCACGGAATTACGCGGTCCACTAACCGTGGAGGAGGTATATCTCTGTACATCAAAAATTGTATTGCTTGTGATGTTGTTAATGAGCTAACTTGTATTACAGCCAATGTAGAGTGCCTAGTATTAAGACTTACGAATGTTGTTATTGCAGCAGTTTATAGGCCACCATATGGACTTAAGTCCGAATTCTTTGAGTACATGGAAACTTTGCTGCCTAGTCTACACTCAATGCGCACATCCTTTTTAGTAATGGGCGATGTGAACATCAATATGCTCAGTGGTGACGCATCCAGTGAACATTTTCAAAACATCCTTCGTACTTTTGCCTGCGCAAATCTGATTACGTTACCTACGCGTATTACTGGAACTAGCGCCACACGTACTTCTTGATATCAGTATCGCCAGCCTTCCTTGCGACCAGTACTTAACAGGTGTTTTTTCCCTTGATATCAGTGATCATCTCCCGATTGTCACGTTTATACCAGTAGCTCCCAAAAAGCACCAAATTAACAACCCAAGTTATCGCGACATTAACTCCGTTTCACTCAACAATTTTTATTCTGATACTGAAATGATAGTATGGGACAATGTTTACGCCGGAACTGATCCCATCAGGCCTACCGTATATTTCTCAAGAAAATCATAGCCTGCTATGAAAAACATTTCCCTTTGATACATAACACAAAACGAAGCAGTGTCAGTGCTCGGCAGGCAGTGTCATATGCCTTCGCAATGTCTAATGCCACTAAGGCCGCGTACTGGTTGTTGCGGCGAGCGAATTGAGTTCTACTCTCCAAGTCAACATGAGCACACCAAATTGAGCAACCGGGCCTGAATCTTATTTGAGAATCACTTAATATTTGGTTCTCGCCTATCCACCTATTGATGTGACTGTACAGAACTATCTCGATTAACTTTACAAGATTTGAGGTCAGAGAAATAGGTCTAATGTTGTCTATTGTATATCCATCGCCTGGCTTTTTGAGTAGTGGAATTATTTTGCCAACCTTCCCATCTGGATGAATCCATGAATTTTTAATCGAGTAATTTATAAAACTAAGCAAATCCTGGGGAGACTATTCGAATAATAATTTTATCATTGCTGTAGTTTGCCACCAGGACCTGGGGCTCAAGCTGGCAGCATCTTTACCTATCTCATAAATTCTTCTAATGTGACTGTTATGTACTCATTAGCTGGTTCAGGTGCCGGTATATGATAGGGGCGAAGTGATGTGAATCGACGCTCTAAGCCTTTTGCAATATCCTCCAGTGACTGCACTAATTCGTTGGAAGTTAAGCTAACAGACTCTACATTTATTGGGGCTGAAACAATCTTTTTAGACCGAAGAAACAGAAATAGGGCTTTGTTATTACTAGGCTGCGATAGGTAACTGTAATGTTTGGTGTTATAATTTTCTTTCGCTTTGTCAACTGTTTGCCTGAATGTAGCTGCAACAAACTTATAGTCATTCCAATTACGTGGACATTGATTATACAGTAACTTTCTCCAGGCTGCCTTTCTTCTTCTATATTCGCGTGCACAGTCCGGATTCCACTATGGTGAATAAGTGCCACCTTCAGTTGACTGCATACTGAACTTGCATTTTTTATAAATGTCACTTAGCACTTGACACAAATTAACTGCCTTTATTTCGTCATTTAGGCCAACCTGTTTTTCTAAAGCTGATAGCAGTGAAACTTGAAATTTACTATAGTTAACATAGGTGCGGACATGCTTTTCAACCAAATAAATTGGGCGCGTTATTTCAAAAGTTATTGGAAGATGGTCGCTATTTATGGCCGAGGTAATAGCAGACCAGGAGGAAATTACACAGCCCGAACTGGAAGAAGTTAGGTCTAACACCGAACTCGATTTGCCAGATACATAAGTTGGGGTTCTCGAATTTACACAATTAAGGTTATTTGACGAAACCCAATCTAACAATCGTTGACCACAAGAGTCGGACCGATAACCCCGTTGTAACGAGCGTGAGTAACGACACGCACACCAAGGCGAGTGCTGAACAAAGACTGAGTTTATTGCAACGCACGCCGACGACTCGAGAACGCGCAACAGCCTCTTGGGAGCTCAGGGTTGCCGGCTGGGCAATGCGCTCCCGCTAGGCTGGGCTACGTTACACTTCCTTCACTCCCACGTGAGGGTCCAGGTTCTTGCTCGAAGTTCTCATCGTAAGTTAGACGCACTCGCGGGTTCCTTGCCCGCACAGGGCGGCGCATGGGAGTTGCTGCGTCGTGCAGGCCAGAGGCTGGTGGACGTTCTGGGCTGCCTGCAGGGCTTGTTTCTTGGCCGCTGCCATTAGCTTTCTGAGGATGGTGGGGCCTGCCCGCTGTGTCACTAGGCGAGTGGAACGGCTCTGCCGTCCGCAGGATGTGCTGCCGATTTCGACGCAGTAGGCTCCCGTCTTCGGTTTCCATCAAATATGATCGTGGTGTGACCTGCCGCATTACTTTGGCTCTGCTAGTCCAACCCTGATCTTCTAAAAGGCGGGCCGTGTCTCCTGTCCTGAGTGGCGGTAGTTCCGGCCTTGGCCGGTGCCTTTGTGTCTGCTTCTTCACCTCGGTTGCCTGAGGGGTGGAGAAGTCTGGAAGACGGCCTCGAAGTTGTCTTCCCATCAGCAGCTGCGCAGGGCTCCTTCCATCCTCTAGTGGCGATGACCTGTAGTTTAGAAGTCCAAGCCACAGAGGCTCATTAGCATGCTTTGTTTTCTTCAGGAGTCTTTTGAACACTTGTACTCCTTTCTCGGCTAGCCCATTTGCCCTCGGAAACCTCGGACTCGAAACCACGTGTCGAAAGTCGCATAGCTTGGCAAACTCTAGGAACTCCCTCGAGGAGAACTGCGGTCCCCCATCCGTGCACACTTCTAAAGGTACCACATGCCTGGCAAACCACATTTCCAGTTTCTGGATGACTTGGTGGCTCGTTGTTTGAGTCAGCTGTTCTACTTCTGGGTAGTTTGAGTGAGCGTCATAGCCCACTAAGTAGTGGACTCCCGCATGCTCACGCAGGTCCAACCCTATTCTTGACCACGGCGACAAAGGGACAGGCTTCATTAGCACTGGCTCTGATGGCTGCCGATACGCGTAGCGACAGCAGGTCTCACACTTTGACGTTTTTTCCTCAATGTCCTTTTGCATAGCCGGCCAATACATTAGGGCTCTAGCTCTCGCCTTTGCCTTGTTCACCCCGAGGTGCCCCTCGTGCACGCGGTCCAGCATTTCTTTCCGTAGCTTCTTAGGTATTATTACTTTAGCGCCTCTCATAAGGATACCATTCACAACCGACAACTCTGCTGCCACCGGCGATAACTGCCCTTGAATGGCCTCACGATTCTCGAGAGCGGTCATCACTCGCCTGAGGTCTTCATCTTCAGCCGTCGCTGCCTGCAGCCTCTTTACCATGGCGTCACTGACGAGGGTTGAAAGTACATTCACAGCATGTATGGCTACATCTTCATATTCCTCTGCCCGAGTTGGGTCTGGTGGGATCCGCAGACGCGACAGCGCATCCGCCAGTAGGAGCTGCTTTCCAGGCACGAACTGCAGGGTGAAGTCGAACTGCATCAGACGCAAAAAAAAACGCTGAACACGAGGGGGCATTTCATTCAGTCCCATTTTCGCAATAGCTAGAAGGGGCTGATGGTCTGTTTCGATGGTGACATGAGACCCCACGATGAATTCTCTGAAGCGTTCGCAGCCGAATGTTATTCCTAGTGCCTCCTTCTCAATTTGAGAATACCGAGTTTCCGCTTGCGTTAAAACACGCGAGGCATACGCCACCGGTCTCCAACCCCCCTCATGTAGCTGTAGGAGAGCAGCACCCAAGGCAAAGTTGGACGCATCGGTTGACACTTTAGTGGGCCTCTGAGTGTCGAAAATGGCCAACAAGGGGGCAGAGGACAGCATGCCGCACAAGTTTTTCCATTCCTTGTCATGCGCCTCTGTCCACTCGAATTCACTGTCCTTCCTCACGAGGGAGCGTAGCATGTGTGTTTTTTCAGACAGACAAGGCAAAAACTTTCCGAAATAGTTGACTGCGCCTAAGAGTCTTTGCACCTCCTGTTTGCACGTGGGTGAGGGCATGCTGGCTACGCATCGCACCAGATCCGGATCGGGCCGTATTCCTTCTTTAGAGAGGACATCACCTAGGAACTTGATCTTGTCAGTGGCCACTACACACTTCTCCGGGTTAAGGGTAAAGCCTGCAGTCTCAATTGCTCTGAGCGCCGCCTTCAGTCGGGCGTCGTGCTCCTCCCTGGTTGCTCCCCATACTAAGATGTCATCTATGTAGACTCGCACCCCCGAGAGGTTGTCCAGGGCATCGCTCATGGCTTTCTGAAAAACCTCCGGCGCTGAACTCAGCCCAAATGGAAGCCTCAGGAACCAAACGGCCTGCCAAACGGCGTGCTAAACGTGCAAATGCAGGACGTATAGTCATCTAGAGGTATCTGGTAGAAGCCTCTATTAGCGTCCAGTTTGCTAAAATACCTGGCTCCGGCCAGCTCTGCCTCAATGTCCTCTCTTCGGGGCAGCTCGTAGTGCTCCCTTCGGATACCCTCATTCACACGCCGCGGGTCCATGCACACTCTTAATCTCCCATTTTTCTTAGTTACGATGACAAGCGGGCTTACCCAATCAGTTGGGTCCTGCATCCGAGTTATAATGCCCTCCGCCTCCATGCGGTCCAACTCCTGGCGCAGGGGCTCCTTCAGTGCGTGTGGCACCCTCCTCGATGGTAGCGCTATAGGTCGCGCATCGTCTTTCAGGCTGATCCTGTATTTCCGCCTCGTACATCCTAGACCACGGAATAGAGCGGGAAACTCTTCAATAATCCGCTGCTTGTCTATTCCTTCCTCTTGTGACACTGACCGGACTCGTGCTATAAAGCCGAATTTCTCACATGCCTCAAGGCCGAGTAATGCCTGTTTGCCCTTCTTCACCATATAGAAAACCAGCTGTTCGCATTTATCGCCCACTTGAAGAGGCAGCACCGTCGTACCAACATGCTGTATAGCATTGCCTCCATAGCCTGAAAGAACAGTCGGGCTGGGGCGCAACGGTGGCTTTCGCTTGAGTCTCCGGTATAAAGATAACGGCAACAAGTTCGCCTGGGCTCCCGTGTCGACCTTCATGTGCACTGTATCTGTGTCAACTTTAACCGGGACGATCCAATCGTTCGAGCTGGCGACGCCGGCTATATGCACGTCTAATATTTCAAAATCATCTTCCGACTTTTCTTCAGGGCACTCAACTTCTTGAACGCTTCTCTTCGCTCTGCAGCACGCCGCGAAGTGGTTCAGTTTTCGGCACACCACGCACCTCTTTCCCCATGCCGGACATTTTCGCGGCGGGTGACAGCTGCCGCAGAAGTTGCACCGCCGCAAAGTCTTGCTCCGAGCAGGCCCGTCTAACTTTCCTTCCACTGCGCCGATCACCTGTGCCGTCTCTGCCTGCTCCCATACTCGCGCCTGGCTCGTGGCAGCATCCGCCGCTTTGCAGAAATCAATGGCCTTCTCGAGTGTCAAGTCCTTCTCGCGCAGCAGCCTGTTGCGCAACTTTTTGTCCCGAGTTCCACAGACTAACTGGTCACGCACCATGGAGTTTTTGAGATCGCCAAAGTTACACGACTGCGCCTTGAGCTGCACGTCCCGCAAGAACTGTTCAAATGGCTCACCTTCATTCTGGAGTCGCATGCGGAAGACGTATCGCTCACATGTTTCATTCTGTTGTGGTGCGCAGTACTCTTCGAACTTGCGCACTAGCACATCGTAGTCCTCCGCTTGGGCAGACGTAAGTCGAAAAGTGTTGAAAACATCAATGGCCTCCTGGCCGGCCACATGTAAAAAAATGGCAGCTTTCTCCGCGCTGGTACGTTCCTTTCCCGTGGCTACGAAATATAGCTCGATGCGTTGCCTGAACTTCTTCCAATTGGCTGCCGCGTTCTCAGCGAGCACCAGCGGAGCAGGAGGCGGTAGGGCTTCCATGCGCAGGCTTGAAATTCGAGCTTGCTATGCAACGGTCGCTTGCGCGGGAACGGCCATCCCACTTCTGACACCATGTAAGGAGCGTGAGTAACGACACGCACACCAAGGCGAGTGCTGAACAAAGACTGAGTTTATTGCAACGCACGCCGACGACTCGAGAACGCGCAACAGCCTCTTGGGAGCTCAGGGTTGCCGGCTGGGCAATGCGCTCCCGCTAGGCTGGGCTACGTTACACCCATGACACGTGGTCAGAATGAAAATCACCAGCTATGATTATATCCTTTCTGCATGCTGCAACCGCGGCATCAAGAGAGCCTGTATTGCGGGCTCTTGTAGGGAAATAAACATTGATTATCGAAAATGGGGCGCATCCAGGAAGCGCTACATCCAGTGCTAGAATCTCACTTTCAGTGGAGAATGACTGGTGACTAATTTTAGCTCTATGAAAATTTCTGTTGAGATGAAAAATGCTAATCCCCCTCTACGAGAAGGACGATCTAGACGAAAACTTCGATAATTCTTCAAATGATAACTTTTTTTCGGTGGATAACCAAGTTTCTTGCAGATTAATCAAATCAGGAGAAAGATCTTCACATAGATATAAGAGATGAGCGGCTGCAGCAAAAATGGAAAGACAGTTCCACTGCAGCACTTTCAAGCTTCCTATGTTGACGATATTCCGACAGTATTAACTGCCGTCTGTAGAGTGTTATCCTTTAGGAAATCATCCTTTGATAAGCTCTTATTTTCACTCTTTTTAGCCTTTAGTTTGTGGAGGGTAGTAGTTCTCGGGGAGTATGGAGAAGCACGACGTTTACAAGTTCTAGCATGCAAATCCATGATCTCCATGGTATCTGAACCGGATTCGTGACTGTGAAAGCTCTCATGTTCTACATGAGTTGCGGGAGCTTCGGAGGCATCAGTACTGCGAGGCGAGGCCTCTGCCGATACGTGTTTCTCTATGTTCTCATCAGAGACTGTGATTTCAGAAGCAACACTTGGACGCGCAGTAACATGCAAAAGTTGCGACAACTGAGAGATGAGAACTTGTCCAACGGTCTCTGAAAGGTTCGTAAATAAACTGTCAAGGGCTTTTGCCATAGCTTTCTCTGCAGCAGCAGCTGCAACATCACTAAAAGATGCATCCATTGCTTTGGAGTGACGAGCAGCAGCTTCAGCATAGCCACACGATTTCTCTAATGAGAGTGCACGAGCTTCACGACGCGAACACCGTTTCCGTTCTATAATTTGTAGAATTTCGAGCTCTTGGTCTCTCGCAGGGCATTGCGCACAGTCCGCATGGTGGGAACCTTCACACAAATAGCATCGTTCGCTCTGAGAGGAACACGTTTTTCTATCGTGGCCTTCACCGCAAATGCGGCACCGAAGCTCTGATCGACATCCCTTAATACTGTGGCCATATCGCCAACACTGAAATTGCACTGGGCGGGGAGAAATTGCTTCCACCCTGTATATTAATGGCCACGCCTTGATCTCTGACGGCCAATTTGTGCCTGCAAAGGTGACAATAACCGACTCTGTGGGAGCTCTTTGATTCTCAAAAACGCGTGAACATCGGTAGAGGGAGACGGCACCTGCTGGGGAGAACATCTGCAGGACCTCGGAAGCACACAGACTCGCGTCCACTCGACGAACTAGCCCCTTAACGCAAGCTAGATGAGCAGGAATAAAAGGCCTCACCGCGTGATTCGCGAACATTTCGCACTTCAGAAGGTCGGAGACACAGGTCTGGTCTTGCGAAAAGCATAGAATGCCCCCTCTGCCAAATTGTCGAACATCGGTTATGCTTTGGAAATGCGGGGTTGCTTTCCGCAGCTCTTCTTGAATCACCTTGGGATTCTTCACGCGGATGAATCCCCAGTGGTCGGCACTAGGGCCACTGGAACGCTCTGAATGCCACTGCGCAAGAAAGCCTCTATAGGCATGTCACTAGTGGGAAGCGAAGCCGTCCAGAGGAAAGATATCTGGTCGGGAGAAGAAAGAGACATTAGGAACTCACAATCAGATTGACGAGATAATAAGTGGAAAGTACAAAACAAAACTAAAGAAAATTAAACCGCCCGATAATCGATGAATTACCCGCAGAGAACAGCAATAGACGGGTGGAGCAGCAGCCCGGTGTTCGGCGTGCTTGCAGCTTCTGGTTTGTTGCAACTGCGCTTGCCTGCAGCCAACAGCCGGGCAACAGCCCGCGCTAGCCTCTAATCATCGTCGTCGTCTTCACCCTGCTCGCCTCTTTGTCATCGCAAATACTGTTCCGTAGCAATATTATGTCAACCTGACCCCGGGAGTTTATTTCAGAGGCGAGATCGTGAACATCCTCGACGGGCTGAGTAGTCGTGGATAGGCCTTTTAGAAGTCCATGTTGCTGAGGGTATATTATGTTGTGAACATCTAGATATGTCAAAAGATGTTTGGAGACAATATGCTCGAGAAGCTTGGAACAAGTATTTGTAAATTAAATGGCACGGAAATGTTTGCACTCGTTAGTACTACCACCTTTGTGTATGGGTATGACCTTAGCGTCCTTCCAAGCATTGGGAAAGCAACCACTTGTTATTCAGGACTGGAAAATATTTGTTAAATACTTCGAAACCGAAACTGCGTACCTATATAGGAATTCATTTGGTATTCCATTAGGCCCTGCGCTTTTCTTCTTATCGCTTTTAAGGAGCAGGTTCAGTACCCTTTCTTCACTAATCGCTACTTCCTCTATAGCAGGCGGGTCAGAAGCCTCATTAAAAGTCGGTACTTGTCCATCGTGGGTGAACAAGGACGAAAAAAAAAGCATTAAAACTTTCAGCACGTGCCTGTAGGTCTTCTTTATCGGCATTAAGACTGGTTTGTGTTTTTGGGTTCACGTATCTCCAGAATTTTTCTGGCGCTTCGTGTAAAAATTTCTTTAACTTAACATTATAAAATTATTTTTGGATTTCTTAACAAGATGCATCAATTCCATGCTCATAATGTGAATGGCTCTCCTTCCCTCAGAGCAAGGTTTGTTTGAGTATGCTTTACGTTTTCGTTTCTGTTGCCTTTTGGCATGGATCACCTCACGTGTTACCCAAGGATTTTTCTTTCCTATCTTTTTTTGGCGTGTTGGATGAAATATTTGAATGCAAATATTTATTTCCATTCAATAAAAGTTTTCAAACATTTCTAAAACAGAGGAGTCATCGGCAGCCTCAAAATTCAAAACTGTATTTTTGTAATAACTATGCAACCTGGCAGGTGCCATATCTAAGGAAAAGATAGCCATCTTATGATCAGAGATACCCTCAATTACATCACAAGATTTAACGTTTGCTTCCAGGGGCGATGATAAAAATACAAGGTAGAGAATAGAGGAAGGAGCCTTAAAAACACGTGTGTATTCTGACACAATTTGGCATAGGTTAAAACAAAAGGCAAGGTCTAAAAGATGTTCACAATGTGCTACTTCGGCTCCTGTAATTTCATGTGAATCCCATTCAATACCTGACAAGTTGAAATCACCCAGCAAAATTATTTTGTCGCTTTGGCGCATATTAGAATCCATAAAGCATCTTAAGTCGGTCAGAGTCGTAACAGGGAAACAGGGGGGTCTGTACATAACTCCAATGCACACAGGGAGATAATTTAATCTAACCTTAACCCACACCGCCTCAATGGCATCAGGACCTGGTAAACTTTGAAACACTATGTCTCTTTTAATCATAAAAGCTACCCCGCCTCCTGTCCCGTCTCGATCTTTCCTTATTAAGACGCAACCTGGCGGTGTAACTTCGACATCATGTACATCACTGTGTAACCATATCCCGGCGATTGCCAATATGTCAGGATTATGTTCTAGGGTTAAACATTCAATTAAGTGGCTTTTATTCAACACGCTTCGTGCATTTAAGTTTATGATTTGAAGGTCAACAGGTTTGGGTCTTAAACTTCATTGGTGGTTGGGCTTAGCAGATGCTTTGCACCTGAACTTTTCCTTAGAATTTTCATTGCAGGTGTATAGAGCATTGTTCATCAGCATTTTGTCATAAACAAGTCTTATTTTCACTCCTTTCTTTCTTTCTTTCTTCTAGAGTTGAGATCCACAAGTTTCTCCCTATTCAGTAACTCGTTGTGAGTAGTCCTCACTGATGTTAATGCGAGTGCCCTTTAGCTTGGAACAGTTCTTCAATATTTTTACTTTGTCCCGGTAATCTGAAACTCGAATGATTACAGGGCGATCTTTGCCAGGAAATTTCTTTCCCAGTCTATGTATCCTATCTATAGAATTCAGTTTCTGATTAAGAATGGACCCAAATATATCGTCATTTATTTTTCTCAGTAGGTCGTCTTCATTCTCGGGGCCTTCTTCTTTTACTCCTCTAATAATAATGTTATTTCGTCTCCAGCGGTGTTCGAAGTCGTCAACCTGTCTACACAGAACGCTCACCTTCAATATCGCTCCCATCAATTGCATTCTCAAGTTTTTGCAGCCTGCCATCCACTTTATCTATGCACTCTAATTTCTTCTCAGTGGTTTGTAATCTGTTCTGTACTTGAATCATAGTGGACTTGGATGAGGCCTGTTTCTCTTTCATTTGCGAAATTTTAAACAGAATTGTTCTTTGAGTTTCTAATGGTTCCTGAAACATTGAATCCGTAATAGGCCCAAGGTTTACCTCGACATCCCCTGACAATGAAAGCAACAGACCTGCTAGCACAAAAAAGTCACTTATGCAGTCTATAATAGCGTGTGGACACGGCAACACAATTAAGCAAGGATCGTCACTACGATAACCAAATTTCCAGCCACCAACCTGCACAACTAGGGGTACATTAGGCGACATCGTCACGGCTTGGTTGCCGTGTGCACTGCCGCTCGAAGCAATAGGCGTACCTTTTATAGGCACCGGCGTGGCGCTGGCGGGGTGGATGGATGATGTCGTCATGCCACGTAGTTGTGCGCAGCAGAGATGGTGCTCGGCATGCCGGAACGGTGATACTGGCGTACTGAAGATATCGCCATCATCAGTGCCCGTGCTGAGCTTGAGCGATGTAGCAACGGTGTGACGTAGATGTTCAAACTGGTCCGTGCAAAACGCTGAAGAGCCGGTCGACAAAGCACGGTATCCCGTCAAAACCTGCACAAGTAGGGGTACATTAGGTGACATCGTCACGGCTTGGTTACCGTGTCCACTGACTAGTGATATAGTGATGTCGCCATTTTATCCTATTGAGGGCTGCAAGAGAGGTTGAGTGGTGGCAATTGAGAAGTTCATTATTAGCACAGAAGGCTCTTGTTGTAACTTATATACACGAGTAATTTACGTCTCGAGTCAAATGTCATGTCCTCCATGCCTAATTAATTCCTGCATGTTACATCAAGATATCTGTCAGAATTTGCATAAGCACTGGCGTGACATATATCTGTAAAATATTTCTATAAAATTTACATATTGAATCGAGTATACAGTGACACCTGCACAGTACAATGCATTTGTGCACCGAAGGCAGGAAATTGGGCCAATAATGTTTTTCAACACTTGCAAAGGTTCTTCCTAAATTGCAGTTGTGCCAATCTCTCTTAATTTCTTCACCACGAAAGTTATGCACAGGGCATGTTCTTAAGATAATAAATCCAAGAATTAACTGCTTTTATTTTGATTACAAGTTAGTGCGAAGCGAATATTTCATGCTTTGAATAGGCACTTCGTAAATTCAAATATTTTCTAGTAACCTTCGAACACTTAAAACATCAGTTGTTTTGTAATATGGATAATTAATATTACAATGATATATATATATATATATATATATATATGTGAATAAGCATAATATGGATAGAATTGAACATGCTCTCAGGAACGGAGGAAGCCTAAAAGCAGTGAAGAAGAAACTAGGAATTGGCAAGAATCAGATGTATGCGTTAAGAGAGAAAGCCGGCAATATCATTACTAATATGGATGAGATAGTTCAAGTGGCTGAGGAGTTCTATAGAGATTTATACAGCACCAGTGGCACCCACGACGATAATGGAAGAGAAAATAGTCTAGAGGAATTTGACATCCCACAAGTAACGCCGGGAGAAGTAAAGAAAGCCTTGGGAGCTATGCAAACGGGGAAGGCAGCTGGGGAGGATCAGGTTACAGCAGATTTGCTGAAGGATGGTGGGCAGATTGTTCTAGAAAAACTGGCCGCCCTGTATACGCACTGCCGCATGACCTCGAGCATACCGGAATCTTGGAAGAACGCCAAATAATCTTAATCCATAAAAATGGGGACGCCAAAAACTTGAAAAAATTATAGACCGATCAGCTTACTGTCCGTTGCCTACAAAATATTTACTAAGGTAATTGCAAATAAAATCAGGAACACTATAGACTTCTCTCAACCAAAGGACCAGGCAGGATTTCGTAAAGGCTACTCAACGATGGACCATATTCACACTATAAATCAGGTGATAAAGAAATGTGCGGAATATAACCAACCCTCATATATAGGTCTTATTAGACTTTTGCATGCAAAAAGACACTGCAAGTCATGCAATGGTTGTTATCCTATCTTTAACAAATGCATGATATTATTTTCGCACATAAATTGGTTAACCAGGGAGATAGTTGAGGCGAGAGAAATTCTTCGGCATGATCAGAGTTGTGTTAGTGCCCCGTCTGTAGCATTAAGTGATAAGGAAGTGAAGTTTCTGGACGGTGAAAAGGAATGACAGTGACAAGGTTTGGTTTCACCGGCACACGTGGCTATGCAGTTTTTCACGTGGTTTGTTTGTTTTCTTGCCATCCTGTTTTTTTCTGATTGTGAAAGCATATATATATATGTCGCTGTCGCAATAAAAGCCAGTTTAAGTTTGCGCATCTTGTGTGTCCCTTCTTCGGTCGACGTCCTGTCTTTGTGCCCGCTAATAGAAAAAAGTCTAAGTAATAGAAGTAATAGAAAGTAATAGAAAAGTCTAATAAGAACCATGTACAACCAACTCGCCCAAAACGCAACGCTTTTGAACTACATTCCTTACATATAGCTTTCATTGATTACGAGAACGCGTTTGATTTAGTCGAAACCTCCGCAGTCATGCAGGCATTACGGAATCAGGGTGCAGACGAGCAGCATGTAAAAATACTGAAAGATATATATAGCGGCTCCACAACCACCGTAGTCCTCCGCAAAGCTACAATATCACAATAAAGAAGGGCGTCAGGCAGCGAGATACGATCTCTCCAATGCTATTCACAGTGCGCTTACAGGATGTATTCAGGCACCTGGATTGGGAAGAATTGGGGATAAGAAATAATGGAGAATACCTTAGTAACTTACGATTCGCTGACGATATTGTCATGCTGAGTAACTCAGGGGAACAATTGCAATGCATGCTCACTGACCTGGACAGGCAAAGCAGAAGGGTGTGTCTAAAAATTAATGTGCAGAAACCTAAAGTAATGTTTAACAGTCTCGGAAGAGAACTGTAGTTTACGATAGGTAGCGAGGCACTGGAAGTGGTAAGGGAATACATCTACTTAGGGCAGGTAGCGACCGCCGATCCGGATCATGAGACATAAATAATTTGAAAAAATAAGAATGGGCTAGGGTGCATTTGGCAGGCATTTTCAGACCATGAGCAGCAGGTTGCCATTATCCCTCAAGAAAAAAGTGTATAACAGCTGTGTCTTACCAGTACTCACGTACGGTGCAGAAACCTGGAGGCTTACGAAAAGGGTTCTACTTAAATTGAGGACGACGCAACGAACTATGGAAAGAAGAATGATAGGTGTGACGTTAAGGGATAAGAAAAGAGCAGATTGGGTGAGGGAACAAACGCGAGTTAATGACATCTTAGTTGCAATCAAGAAAAAGAAACGGGCATGGGCAGAGCATGTAGTGAGGAGGGAATATAATCGATGATCATTAGGCGTTATTGACTGGATTACAAGGGTAGGGAAGCGTATCAGGGGGCGGCAGAAAGTTAGGTGGGCGGATGAGATTAAGAAGTTTGCAGGGACATGGCCACAATTAGCACATGACCGGAGTAGTTAGAGAAGTATGGGAGAGGCATTTGCCCTGTAGTGGGCGTAGCCAGGCTGACGATGATGATGATATTCACTCACGTTCACCCCCCTTGGACATAGCATAGGGATAAAATAGGAGAACGTGTGTAGTAGAGGCTGTATACGTTTCTCGGGTAGCTACGCTTTCCTACCTATATATAGATCATTCGCACTGTATGAAGAGCCCTTTGTGTCCGAGCTAATTCCCCATTTGTTTCTTATACTTCACTTGTGCTTTTAGTAAACAGTGCTTCATAACATGCGACGGAACGACGGGAACTTGCCAATGTCATGAACACCGGAATGTGCACATTGTTTTATACTTATTTTGATGATAGGTGTTCATTTTTCGAAAACTATCTGAAATGTATTCTACATTGATTTATTTCACTTCTAGCCATATTCCATTCGCATTACATTAAATCTGAAAAATAATACTTTTGCTCACCACTAGTTTAAGTCTATTTTGGGCAACAAAGTACCGACATATAGTAAGTAAACATGCAAAACAATTTTCTCCTTTCTGGCAAATTCCACTGCTAAGGGTTACCTCCGCACCCACTCAGACATCTCGGTAACACATACGCCTACAGACTGGCACTTTACAGCCAAGTGAAGAGGCATATGTGCCAACACGTGACCATTTCAGTGCAGGTTCTTCTTTCAAAGCTTCTTCGTAACTTCTGAACTCAAATACCATTTGTCTACCCACACAGTTATGCCACGTATGTGTCTATGTCGTAATAAATGTAAAATATGAGCTGGGAAAATGCACACGTGTGCAGTATGCTGCGTGGCGTTCTGTTAGACAAGCGTTACTGTATGCGGGGATATGTTGAGCTGCTATGGTAATTCAAAGCATGTACCACCATAATATGACAAGCCGTTTCATTGTGTTTTAAAAGTGCAATGAAACAATTTTGAACACTGATGTGACTTGACTCAACACTGGGAGCAAGCACCACTGTAATGTGTGGTACCAGGAAATAAATGTCTTAATAATTAACAATTAGGTTATTTAGTTATATTAAGATATAGTTGAGACAGGGTGTGTTGAAGGTTGCGGAGACATTTTAAGTAATCAGATGTAACCTTTGATGCAACGGCTCAAAAGCGAAGTACCTGTTTACTCGCTATGCCTACAAAAGACTCCTGTGTACAGCAAAATACTCATTAACGATAAATTCCGAATGCTGTAAGTCTCCCTATAGGACATGTTATCAAAGTACACCACTACCTAATTGAACTTCCTTGTGCATGAAAGGAGTATTATGCGTGCACAAGAGAAGCTAATGGCATATTGTTTTTCTGATCTCTTAGTGTCCTGAGTTGTTTGGAAGTTGTTTTTGTTGAAGTAGAACCGATATGTTGATGCCTTGTTTAGTTAGAGCTAAACTATATTTCTGAGACATCGAGAACATAAGCAGTGTGAATGCACTCGTGAATGAACCTACTTCTTTTGTTAGTATCTTCTTATTCTGCAACAACTGACCCTTTTGTCTACAAGTGTGTGGAAGCAAAATGACACTAGCAATTCTTTTCTATATGTATACATCATTTCTGTCATGTGCAGGGCCTCTTCACAATAAGTGATACATTGAAGCCCTATGTAGGTCACTTCATATTCTCCTGGAATGTGAGCTAACATAACGGTGCACAGTTACACAAGGCAGGGGCTCCCAAACTTCTTGGTGTTGGGGATACCTGACCAGCTTCTCCGTAGTGCCCCTCCCTTTCTTTTCACGCTAGTTTGCTCAAACACAGACCTAACATAAGGGCTCATTAATGCTTATAGAGCAGGAAATGGTAATCAGAGGGAGCCTTTTTGCACACTCAACGCGCAAAGAATTCGGCACGTCTGGGGAGAAGGATGGGGGGGGGGTGTTGGGGGGGAGCCTCTGGATCCGCCTGCCATTGTATGCAGTTCAAAGAGGCATTTCTCTTGATGAGATATGTGCGATGATATATGGACCAGCAATTCTTTTTCCGCACTGCATAATGCCCTGCGCAGGCAGAACATGTGGCTTTTACACTACGCACAGTGTGCCATTCACGGCATGTTCACACAAACTGAAGTGTTGGGCACTCAAAAGTCTATTGTAGCGTTTTGCAAAGAAATGCTGCGTGGCACTCTTGTTCCGGAACGGGGTTCGATGCATCAGCGCAGTGATAAGCATAAATGCTCGCGTCGCCTGGAATTTAGCAGTGACCCTCGCTCTCAACAAGACGCTTATTTTTTATTCTCGTTGGTTTCCAACCGACGAAACGTCAGAATGAAACTGCACGGTGTTTCAGCGAACACTTTCGAAAATTCACAAAGGTTGCTCGTGGCAGATATCACAGCTCTAGTTCATGAGGTGGTAAAAATTGAAATGCATAATCCACTAGTTAACTCTTCAAACTAATTACCTTATGGCCCATATTGGAATTTACAAATTCTAGCCGTGGAGTTGAGGAAGTTGGATACACTTGGAACGAATTCTCAGGATGGCACCAATTTTGAGGTATTAATTCTCAAACGAAAAGGGCTTTGCAAATACACTACCGAGACACCTTGCACATGCTTTCTAGTGACAACGCTAGAAAAATAGCGCAGACAAATTTCGAACATCTGCACCATCGGCGATTCCCTCTTTATAAGCCCACAATGCATAGAAGCTAGCTTATACAGATTTTGAAAACATATTTGGGGAACCTAATACGCGAGTAGAGGTTGGCAATACACACTCCATAACAGTACAAACGCCCAAGAACTTATCCGCAGCAACTTTCGAGGTGCGCTGCCAAAACGGGCTTTCTTTGAGGATGCGAAATTTCTGCACAGAAGGTACAGAGAAATTTGACGGGAAGGTTTTTGTTTACAGTATTCACGCAAAGAATAGGGGAACGCAAGCAGCATCAAGACCTAACTGTAAGGTTAACACACAGATTTTCAGCCCGTCAGAACGATCCTTTCCTCTACATCTGCAGTTACTCTTTCTTGCTTATTTTTGTTTATACTCCCGAGAATTGTATTGTGATCGTGCAGCCTATGACGATCAGCAAAACTCGCAAAGGGCGGACAAATCAGTGGATCTCTTAGAAATGTAGGGCCCTCTGGGCCGTACTTTCCGGCGCCAACGTAGCCTAGCCGCCTGCGGGATTATCTTACTGAGCTATGTCGAATGCTTGGCTGCGGTAGTCGGAAGTTACCCTCCCTCCCCCCCACCCCCGCATTTTTTTTTCTTTTTTTACATTCTCCATTGCACTACATCTGCAGGCTTGGAGTGGCCTGTCACCGGCGAAAGATGCCGAGAGCGAGTGGGGCTATACTAATCCAGGTACAAACAAATTAGGAAGGCACACTAAGCTGAACAAAGACACTCCCTCGCGAGAACAGGAATTGGCTTCCCGGGTGCAGTATTCGGCCACAACCTCACTGACATGATATATTCAATTAATCAATGGCCCTCAGTACCCTGCAGCTGTGGAGTACCTGACCAAGGCGGCGGTCAGACTTGTAACGCAGCAGCGGGTGCTAAGAATCTCTGGATCCGGACAGGCCGCCAATGGAACCTGACCCTTGCAACGTTTAACACCCGAACGGTCTCGAGTGAGGCTAGCTTAGGAGAACTCTTCGACGAAATATAAGACTTTGTTTGGGATATTATCGGCCTTAGTGAGATTAGAGGAACTGGTGGGGCTTACACATTGCTGAATAATGGCCGTGTCCTCTGCTATAGAGGTCTCCCTGATGAGAAGCAATGTGTGGTAGGATTCCTAATCCATAAGGACATAGGGGGCACCATTTACGAATTCTACAGCATTAACGAGAGGGTAGCAGTAGTCGTAATCAAGCTTAATAAGAGGTATAGATTAAAGGTAGTACAAGACTACGCTCCAACATCGAGTCACAACGATGTGGGAGTAGATCAGTTTCATGAAAATGTTGAATTAGCGATGAGAAAAGTGCAAACTCGGTATAAAGTAGTAATGGGCGACTTCAATGCAAAAGTGGGGGAAAAGCGGGCGGGTGAGCAGGCAGTTGGTACGTTGGTTACTTTTTGCTCTTTCCAGCCATCCAATAATTCTGTCTCGGACAAGTCGATCAGATCTGCATCAGACACTAGTCCGCGTGCTGTGTTCATAGACCGATGAGGTGATACGGTGACAGGAATGTCTCCAAATGCTACACGTTTGTTTAGTTTAGCGTGCTGTTCTTTGTTGTGGAGTGAAGCAGGAGGTCACCGCTCGCCATTTTGGTGACCTTTTAACCTGGACCGAGGGCGTCAGTCAAGCCTTTTGCAACAAGAAATGGGGATACGGTTCGAGCTGGTTTTTCAGTTTTTTCTCTGTGAACAACTTAAACCGGGGGAAATTTCTTTCGGTTTGAAGAGGCTTAGTATTTCATCGGTGCGTCCCCTCTTTTGTGGGTGAAGATCAAGTAGACGTGGAAAAGCACATGTTCCCATAATGCTTCGGTCATTTTCAGCGGCAATGGCAGCCACCCACCACGGAGCCCAACTGGGGGACGCTGTAGCACTTAACGTGTAAGGCTGCAGAGGCCAGCCGTGTATTGCTGCTATAACCCAATATAACATACCCAAGAGAGGGCATATACACAAGGTTAACCCAAGACGCCTAAGAAAACGTAGAAGTAACAGAAGAGAAGAGAAGACAGGACAGCGGTGAAAATATACAGGAAAGAAAAAAATTCGGAGAGGGGGACAGGAAAAGGCAACCAGCCGATTTCCCCTGGGCGGGTCAGCCCAAGGGTGCCGTCTGCGTGAAGCAGAGGCCAAAGAGGTATGTTGCCTCCGACGGGGGGCCTTAAAGGTCCGAACAACCGGCATCGGCTCAACCCCCAGGATCCCCCTTTCCCCGGACACGGCTAAGCCGCGCACGGTTACGCGCGGGAGGGTCTAATCTTCGTGTGCTCGGGAACGCGGTGTCGCCACACAGCAAGCGCCTGCTGACGCAGACGCCCCTGCGGGGAGGAAAGAGGTGCTCCGGGGTATGTGGAAAGGTGTAATGGTTCCAGGGCTTACTTTTGGAAATGCGGTTGTTTGCTTTGAATCAGGGGCATAATCAGGACTCGATGGGAACCAAAGGTCAGTGAGACGCCTCCCGTTGGGCGCTCACGGGAAGACTACAAATGAAGCTGTGCAGGCTTATATGGGCTGAACAAGTTTTGAAGTGAGAGGAGCTCAGAGTAAAATTTATTATTTAAAACAACTGAGGAATATGGAAGAAAATAAATGGGATGTGAGAGTGTTCATGTATTAGTACAGGAACAACATTGATTCACAGTAGAGGAAAATAACTAAGAAGTTTACCAGCAAGAATGCGGTCTGTATGGTGAGCAACACAGCAACAAAGAACGTTAAGCGGAAAGTCAACAAAGCTGAGATAATCTCATGGGTGGTGACAATGGAAAAGAAACCTGCCATGAGTAACTACTTAACAGGGAAATAAATGAAATCAGGAAAGAAATAATTGATGATAACTCAAAGGGAAGCTCATTAATTTTCGAAGCGAGATCAGGATACCTTAGAACACGCACTTACAAAGGGAGATATAAGAAGGAAAAGAAGAATGTACTTGCTGCCGTAAAGCTAGTGAAACAACGGAGTATGTGTTATTAAAATGTGAGGACATCTGCCCAGCGGCCGATTTAGGAATCACTGGCATCCTCAAAGCCCTTGGGTTCAGCAACAGCAGGGGGAAGGTAAATAGGTCCGCAACAGAGATTAGTAAGAGGCGATTGGAAAATTGGTGGAAGTAGGAAAACGATAAACAACGGAGGCCTACAAAAACAAAGCTCACAATAGGGGTTGAGACAATTTGGTTATGGGAATTCTTCGTGGGTTCTTTTTCCTTTCATTTTTTTAAACATAGGTAGGACATTAGGCAATAAGATAACGAGAGCTAAATGGCGCAACCCACCGCCCTGTTCCAAAAGGGACGCTCATAACATCCATCGATTCATCGTTCGTTGTGCGAGCTGCTACCAAAGAATATGTAAACTGGTAGGGAAGCTTCCATAGACGTCCACATGTCAAGAAAATGGCGGCCCGTTGGAACCATCGTCATCTACGTGTCGTGGGGACAACTAACAGCAAACAAAAAATAAAAAATAAAGTGATGTCGCAACCGGAAATGGCAGTGCGTCAACATGTTATGCTGCTGGGCGCGAATTCTGAATTTATTTAGTCTCCGGTATTTCGACCGCTACGCCAGCAGTCATTTTTATTTTCAGGCTGACGCGAGCTTGGGACTCACCTAAGTTGAAGTGCCAGTGTGTCATTAAACTACAGGGTAGGCGTACGTCTTAATGTGAACATAATTAGGCTGCTATTGGCGACCATTGGTCCTGTAGTTTCCTTAGGAAGGTGCCCGAGTAGGATCGAAATAAATGACAGTGCCACACAGGCCCCAAAAGCAACTTTACTTTTATTCATCTAGAATAATGCAACCAATCAACCAAACAAAACATGTTTCAATGCATGAAAAGTACTATGACCAGCACACAGTCACAATGTACAGCAACATATGCGAATTCTTTTCATAGAATCATTCGCAATTCCGCGCGACACCATGTATTTATAACAGTTATCAGGCAAGACAGCATTGCCCCACGTTATCATTTAGAAAACATTCGACTTACCAATTTTCCTGGTCGCCGGACACTGAGAGCCTGTGTTATGGGGAGCGAACAAACATAGCGCCGCGTTTCTTCGAGGAGCGTTCCGCACTTATCGTCAGCAAGAGACACAGCTCGTGGGATGCCGCAGCGTGAACTTGCACGATAACAAAAAGCCTCCACTCACACCTTTCGCAGATGAATGCCGTGGGCTAGGTCACACAAAATTTCAAGTGAAGCGCTCGCCACACTTTGAACACGCAAAACATAGGCACTCCCCATACGTAGGCCGATCCCGAAGATAGTGCAATGCCGGCCCGACCCATGGCGGAGGTGAAGCAGGCGTTAAGCACTCCCCATATGTGCGCCTATACCGAAGATAGTGCAACGCCGGGCCGACCCACCGCAGAGGTAAAACAGGCGTTAAGCACTCCCCATACGTGGGCCTATCCTGAATATAGTGCAATGCCGGCGCGATTCGCGGCGGAGGTGAAGCAGGCGTTAAGCACTCCCCCATACGTGGGCCTATCCCGAAGATAGTGCAATGCCGGGTGTTACGGTTGGCGTGTAACACGCCGGGCAAAAAGCACGCTCGACAACCATGCCTAATCGATACGGAGGGTGGATTCCTAATTTGTTATGGTTGTCTCGAGTGCTCGCCGGTCTGGTGGGCGCCCCGCAGTGCTTACAGGCCCATTTGTGTGTGTGTGTGTGTGTGTGTTTGTGTTTGTGTGTGTGTGTGTTTGTGTGTGTTTGTGTTTGTGTGTGTGTGTGTGTGTGTGTGTGTGTGTGTGTGTGTGTGTGTGTGTGTGTGTGTGTGTGTGTGTGTGTGTGTGTGTGTGTGTGTGTGTGTGTGTGTGTGTGTGTGTGTGTGTGTGTGTGTGTGTGTGTGTGAGAACCCTTACAACGAACTCTCCACCTCTAGGGAAGAACACTTTCCCCGAATCAACGTCGCCTAGAACAAGGATCAGCCGCCTGCGATGCCGGACCCGCGGGTTGCCACCAGCAGAGGCAAGCTTGTGAAAAGTCACCTGGGAAAGTAGGAGCCGCCGCCAAGCGCCGTGGGACTCAGTGCATGTCACGTTACGTTGACGTGAGCAAGATCCCGCCTACAATTTTGGTGGGCCTATTTAAGGGGCCCCGCAATGTACTTTTCACTTCATTCATTTTCTTCTCCTTCACCAACCATTGAATAAACAGTGTAAATTTTGCACTAGAAATCGTCTCGTCCTTGCCTGGTCGCCATGGTCTACGGATGCCTGCAGCCCACCGACAACGCCACGCTACCCAATGGTAACGCCGGTCGAGCTTCGAGAAACGGCGTCGCAACAACTGGTTCGCAACGGTGGGATACGCTACTCTGGAGACGCCAACTTCGGACTACATCTAAGAGATCGTCTCCTCTTCATCCTGGTGACAACGTTCGGAAGGAAGGTGTCAGGATTCATGACTGCATATGGTGTGTGCGCGGCTTTTCTTTACTAAGATATCACTTAGCTTTACATATTTTTTGGAAAAACAGAGCAGTGATTTTTCTTTAATCGTTGACGGAAGTTTTTTGTACGTCGAGGTTGTTATAGAGCGAAAAGTTAGGAGCACGAAGAGCAGCCATGAACTTGAAGGCACTAAAGAAGCCGGCATTGTTTAGCTTGGCCAGAGAATTGGGCCTCCAAATGGCCAAATCAAAGAGAAAGCCGGATATAACTGAGGTGATCGAAGCGAGTGAAGCCGACGACGATGAACTGAAGGAATGCCTAGAGAGCATTGCGGATAAAGAGGAAGAGCGTAAGCGCCTAGAAGAAAAAGAGCGCCAGCGGGCAGCACGTGAGGCCAAAGAAGAGCGCGACCTCGAAATGAGGCGTCTTGTACGTTATTGAGGTGCTGAACGCTCAAAATACCAGATTTTGCCAGAAGCACGAAAAAGCGAGCGCTGAATGACAGGATTGATTGCACCCTACGCAGTAGGAGAGGACATAGGTCTTTTTCTGGTGTAATTTCAGCGTGGTGTATGAGAAGAGAAAATTCGCAAGAGACACGTGGCCGCAACGCTTGCTTACTTTACTGCCACATGAGGTAGCTGATCTCATTGCCCGCATGGGGAAAGAAGAAGCAGGGTACTTCGATAAAGTCAAAGCGAATCTGCTTAAAAAGTATAGATTATCAGCAGAAGCATTTAGGCGATAATTCAGGGGGGTCGAGAAGACCAAAAGTGGGTCAAACTCAGACCTCGCATACACCTTGGAGGTAAAACTGAAAGAATGACTCAGAGAAGAGGGTGCACTCGGCGACGCCGAAAAGACAATGTAGTGCGTTGCTTTAGAACAGTTCTACCGCCAGCTGCCAGAAAATATCAATTATTGGGTTCAGGATAGGTCAGGCGTGGACACTATCACGAGAGCGGCCGATCTCGCTGAGGAGTACGTAACTCGCCGTGCGTTCGAAGGCAACGAAGCTCCTAAGAAGGAGATGAACAAATACAGACCCGGCAAGCCAGAGCGATGGTCAAAGTCGAGTCAGTATAAATCCAAGGAGAGGTCAGATTCGGTGAAAATTAGTGACGAGAACAGCAAGGGAAAGAAGGCCTGGAGTCACCCGAAAAGAGTGCAGAAAGGCAAAAGTAAAAAGCTTTCGAGGCAAAGAAACCAGTCGTTTGCTACAACTGCCAGCAAACGGGACATATCTCCGTGGGGTGCAAAAATCCCAAACTAGTGTTGATGTCACTTACTAGTAACGAGGAAAATCTGAAGTTGCTAGAACCATACATTAGAGACCTGGTGGTAAACGGCAAACCGTGTCGGATGCTTCGCGACTCGGCAGCCACAATGGACATGATGCACCCGTCGTAAGTAGAGGAATGCCAGTTCACGGGAGAATGTGCTTGGATAAGGCAAGCCGTAGAGGCCTTCAATATTTGTCTCCCTGTGGCAAAGATTCGCATCGAAGGCCCTTTAGTACTGGACACTGAAGCCACCGTCTCGGCACATCTCTCGCCGCAGTATCCATATTTGTTTTCTAACAAATCTGAGGATTTGCTGCGACGCAGGGGAACCGGATTTATTGAGGGAATAGTACAAGTCCTAACTCGTTCCAAAGCAACGGAACTCGCGGCCAAGGCAGTGTACGAATGTCCAGTGGTGGAGGAAACAGGCTTGACGGAGGGTTCGTCTACCAGCACCAAACAGGACAGCCCTATAGGGGATACTGCGGAAAGTACACTAGCTAATAAAGAGGTCAGGAAAGCACCAGAGCCTGAAATATCTCGAGAGGCAGAATGTCGAAAAACGTTATTCAGTGTAAGCCCTGCCACATTGATAGCTGAACAGGAAAAAGATTCCAACCTGCGTAACCTAAGGCCGGACGCGAAAGAAGGTGTGGCCAAACAGAAGGTAAAGTTCTTCAAGAGGGCAAGCGTCCTCTGCAGAAAGTACGCCAGTCGAAAGGAAGTGCAATTCGACCAATTCGTGGTGCCGCGTCCTATCGTAAGCAGCTCCTGCACCTTGCATCCACGGGGGCTTTTGCACAGTGCATCTGGGCATTCGGAAAAGAAAGGACTCCTTAATGCAGATTCGTAAGAAACTGCGACACATGTCATCACATAGGCAAGCCTAGAGATAAGGCTAAAGCGCCTATAAAACCTATTCCCATTATCACGGAGCCGTTTCGTCGGCTCATAATAGACACAGTGGGGCCACTTTCTGCAACGCAGTCTGGCTATCGGCATATTCTCACTGTACTATGCCCTGCAACGAAAATCCCAGAGGCGGTGCCCCTCAAAGAAGTAAGCTCGATGGAGATCGTTAACGCGCTTTTGTCTAACTTCGAGCCATAGGGTTCCCGCAGAAACCAGTCAGATCAAGGATCCGTCTATACGAGCACACTGACCTCGACGTTTCTGGAAATCTGCGGTATTAAAATCATTCATAGCTCAGTGTACCACCCGCAGTCAAACGCGGTAGAGAAAGTCCACGCAGTCATGAAACGGCTTTTGCAAGCCCTTTGTTATGAGCACAAAACCGATTGGGAGGTTTGCTTGCCTGCAGCAATGTTCGCGCTTCGAACTGCACCGCACGATCGAGTCAACTGGTTTTTCACCCTCAGAGCTCGTTTACGGTCGCCGCTTTGTTTATGCTTTCGTTTGAGAAGCTCCGAGGTTTGAAAGGTGTGTTTTACGTAAACCTTTAGTTTCGCGGGGTGTTAATTAATGAGTAGACAGGCTTTTTTTGTGTGTGACTAACCTGAAGTGTCAAGCTATCAGTGAGAGGGCTATGGTACAACGCGCGTGTGTATTAGTTAACCTTCTTTTTATAAGTGTTTTCGAAGTTTCTAAGGTGAAGCGCATAGTTTTTCAGTTAGTGCATAATTTGCAGTAAGATGAGGGCATATGCTTGTAGTTAGTGCATAATTTGCACTGAGATGCGTGGTTAGTTCTATTAGCGCGTTTCCTTTGTGAACAGAAGGAAGCACAATGTTTGTGACTGGGTCGTTCGTATGTGTGGAGAGCGGCCGCGTTCTGACTTTTCTAGTAAGCGTGCGTAGAAATAGTTATTAGAAGACGGATTTTTTAAGGGTTCTGCGGAGTGCGTAAGTTACGCAAGTTACGAAAGTTTAGTTGTTCGTTTAAGGTGCGTGTCCTGTATGAACTAGAGGAAGAAACGAGAACAAGCGTTTTGAAATGCTTGCGTACGACGCAAATACGCGTTGTGAATAGGGACCATAAGGCTAGCGGCGATTGTGATTACGTACCTCTGGAGTAGACGAGACTCTTCAGTGGCACCAGTACGTGCGATAAGTACGTCACTGCGATATGGTAAGAACAAGCTGGTCGTGAAGTTAGGCTGCTTAAGTTATGTTCGGGTAATGGTGGTTGAGATCCTTCGGTTTGGTTCTGCGTAAACCTTTGCTCTCGTGCAGCGCGACAGTCAGGTTTGGTTAAACTCAGGGGGAGCGTGAACGCTGGCTTTGGCAGCACAAAATTTTGGGGTGAAAATTTGCGGTTCCCAGTTCAGCGGCTTACATTGAAATTTTGATAGGAAGCCTGGCGGGTTAACAGCTGATTCCGGGCGTTTGCACGCTGAGAGGTATTGTGTTGCCGAAACCGACTCTTCTGTGCCGGTTGTGTTGAGATGCTTTAAGGCATTCCAAGTGCGCAGATGTTTAAGAGAGCAAAGCCATATTCTTGCTCGCTAGCCATTTTCATCTTGCCCAGCGGTTATCAGCACTGGCCAGTCGAGATTTTCCGGGCCATGGAGGAGCTGTTACGATCGGCCTGCCGGAGTACTGACCTGCGAACCTTTCCCACCCCGCTGCAGCTGTTTCGATCAACCTGCGGGGGTATCGACCTTCGAACCCTTCCTGGCCCGCTGCGATGAGTCGCTTTGGAAAGCCGGCGGCTGTCGCGGCGGCTGAATCCTCAGCTGACTGACTCCTCAGTCGCGGCGGCTGCCTGAGGAGTCAGCTCTGGAATCAAGAGGCGCCAGCTGGGGTCAAGCATGACAACCCATGTCTACGAAGACGTCTCCGCTCGGTGTGTTCTGTGAATTCAAAGTGCGGATGTGAGTGTGTGAACCCTCCCCTTCAAAGGAGGCTCGGCTACGCCTCCGACGACTGTGGACGCTTCGATTGGACGGCATTTTTCCCTCACCTGGGGTTCTAGGGAGGACAGAGGGTTTTTAAGCAGCCGTTTTCGGCTGCTCGGGGTGCTTCGTGCTTCGTCTTTCGTGCTTCATTTTGTAGTCATGCTAGACTGTTGAAATGTATCTCCTGCCTTCATGTAAATAGTGCAAATAAATCCCGCAGTCCTCGTTCTCGATGAGAACAAGTCCCTCCCTTCAACAACGTCCTTAGCGTGGATGAGTCGGATGACGGCATGTGCCAGCTACCACTTATTTCATGCCCGACCCCAACTCTTACAGAGCCTTGTGAATAACATCACAGATGTTTCTGTGGGAGCAGTATATCGTAGTAGAGCCCGTGCCACATGTATTGAAAATCTGGAAGGCTCGCTGCCTTAGCAACCGCGTTTGAACGCAAGTGGCTGAAAGGCCGTTGGTGACGATGACAGACCCAGCACCAGCGCCACAGGCGCGGGAATGTCTGTCCGACGTACCTTCAGACGCTAAGTTCTGACTGGTGTTGAAGAAGTCGCGGGGCGCGGTAGTGCTGAACTTAGCATCACAAGTTGGCGGCTGGACGTAAATATATTTATTCAATCGTGTTTGTACTAATTGTAACAAAGTGTCATTATTTCGGATTATTGGCGGCGCCTCCAGGACACCGAAGCGGCAACGGGGACACCAAAGCTAGAACCCAGACTGGTCCCGTCCGTGGGTTGGGTCTCGTATGCCAGGGGTGTATCAGATCGGCTGTCCAATATCGCGGACAGCCAATTTTTTATGCGAACACGCCCTTCGGCCACCGCGGCCCCAACCCACGGGCCGCCATGCTTCCAGCTTTGATACTCCCCCCCCCCCCCCTACCCCGTGGGTGCCTTGAATATTCTGCGCCGCCTGCTTTATTATAACCTCAGGTGCTCTCCTAAGGCACACGTTTGCCGGTTACATGTGCCCTTCTGGAGCGGAAGGGCACCCGCGACTTATAGAACTGCAGTCAGAACCTTGCCCCTTCAGACACAGCGATCACCAAATGGGGCGTCCGTGGCCACTGCCTCAGCGGCGGAGCGTAAGTTCGACCGCACTCCGCAATGCCAGCAGACGTTCATTTGAGGGATCGCCAGTCGTTTGTGCGCAGGCGCGAGTAAGAGCGGGCGCGAGGGAGATAAGCTGGGGGCTTTTGCCATAGGTGTTCTATGCTTTTGCTCCTTAAATATATGACTCTGCCTAGACACTATGAAGGAGGTTTCTTAGCGCGTGTTGTATGCGTTTGTCCCCTCCGACGCTGGCTGCCCGCGCGTTGAGGCAGTGGGCACGGACGCCCCATTTGGTGATCACTGTTTCTGAAGGGCCGTTCTGACTGGTGTTGTACAAGCACAGAGCACCGGGCATAAGTCGCCGGTCGCTTTTTTCGTCGCGACGATAGATTGGATCTTCTACAAGCACTGCTCCAGGAGGGCACATGAAACCGGCAAACGGAAGCCTCAGGAGAGCACCTGAGGTTATAATAAAGCAGGCGGCGCAGGATCTCAAGAGCACCCAAGGTGTAGCGGGGGGAACAAAGCTGGAAGCAGGGTGACCCGTGGGTTGGGGCCGCGGAGGCCGAAGCATGCCAGGGGTGTATAAGATCGGCTGTCCGCTGTCAATTTCTTATGCCAATTTTTTGTGCGATCACCCCCTGGCACGCGCAGGCCTCGGTGAGCCCCAACCCACGGACCAGTCCGGGTTCTAGCCAGGCACGTATCCAGGGGGGGGGGGTAAGGGGGGGATGCTGCCGGAAGGAGAGTAATTCCGCGTGTTTTGAATTACTCTTCTACAGTTATCAATCGAGCCCCTGACGTAGCCACTTCCCTGCTGTGCTAAAAGGGGTGTTTTTTCCAACCTTCCGTGGTGGGCGCATTACGTCTAGAACCGGAGCGTCCTGCGCTGTACGCGGTTGTACGGGACTCGTGACGGAGCGGTCCAGGCAACTGGAAGCATCGGCAAACAATCGTTTTCTTCAAATCGTGCAGATTCCGGGGCCAATTCGCTGCTGGTTGTACAGTCATAAAACGACCAGCTGTTTCATCCGATCAACTATACCAGCCCTCATCTTCAAGATTGCCACCATGGTAGCTACCGACTGCGCCTGCGTCATGGAATGGCGCTCTGATCGTCAAATCATGGACGCCCCCTCGCATCAGCTATAAAAGGAGCTGTAACAAGTGCGAAAATCGTCAGTACGGAGCGGTCCAGGCAACTGGAAGCATCGGCAAACGTTAATCGTTTTCTTCAAATTGTGCAGATTCCGGGGCCAATTCGCTGCTGGTTGTACAGTCATAAAACGACCAGCTGTTTCATCCGATCAACTATACCAGCCCTCATCTTCAAGATTGCCACCATGGTAGCTACCGACTGCGCCTGCGTCATGGAATGGCGCTCTGATCGTCAAATCATGGACGCCCCCTCGCATCAGCTATAAAAGGAGCTGTAACAAGTGCGAAAATCGTCAGTACGGAGCGGTCCAGGCAACTGGAAGCATCGGCAAACGTTAATCGTTTTCTTCAAATCGTGCAGATTCCGGGGCCAATTCGCTGCTGGTTGTACAGTCATAAAACGACCAGCTGTTTCATCCGATCAACTATACCAGCCCTCATCTTCAAGATTGCCACCATGGTAGCTACCGACTGCGCCTGCGTCATGGAATGGCGCTTTGATCGTCAAATCATGGACGCCCCCTCGCATCAGCTATAAAAGGAGCTGTAACAAGTGCGAAAATCGTCAGTACGGAGCGGTCCAGGCAACTGGAAGCATCGGCAAACGTTAATCGTTTTCTTCAAATCGTGCAGATTCCGGGGCCAATTCGCTGCTGGTTGTACAGTCATAAAACGACCAGCTGTTTCATCCGATCAACTATACCAGCCCTCATCTTCAAGATTGCCACCATGGTAGCTACCGACTGCGCCTGCGTCATGGAATGGCGCTCTGATCGTCAAATCATGGACGCCCCCTCGCATCAGCTATAAAAGGAGCTGTAACAAGTGCGAAAATCGTCAGTACGGAGCGGTCCAGGCAACTGGAAGCATCGGCAAACGTTAATCGTTTTCTTCAAATCGTGCAGGTAAATCAACTTGAATCTTTTCATAATAACCCACCAGAAGTGCCTGGATCGCTCCGTGACTGCTCTTTTAGCGCGTTTCTTTGACTGTCTGTCTAGTGCAAATTGCCTTTGATAATGACGGACAAGCCACCGACTACAATTAAGGAATTGGCAAAGTTGCTTACTGATCTATCAGGCAAGGTTGACTCGCATGGATCTACTCTGAGAGATGAGATGCAACAGATAAGGGAATCCCTTCATTTCTTGAACTCTCACTTTGAAAGTTTCAAGGCAGCAGTTGATGCTATGAAGAAAGAACAAGCGTTGCTAAAAAAAGAAAATACTGAACTACGAAGTAAGCTTGAAAGCACCCGCTATGAAATAATTGAGCTGAAGCAATATACACGACAACAAAATTTGGAAATCAAGGGACTTCCCTTAAAACGAAACGAAAACCTCATCGAAGTATTGACGTCTGTTTGTCAAAAGCATGACATTTCTGTTAGTGAAACAGACTTTGATGTGATTCATCGTGTTCCAAGTAAAGATAAGGATCGACCAAATGTTGTAGTTAAGTGCATGTCTCGTTCTATTCGTGAACGCATAATTAAAGGTTTCAAAAAGAAAAAGATAAGCCCTCAGGATTTTGGATACGACGGCTCAGCGAATGTGTACATTAACGAGCACCTCTGCCCCGAAATGAAAACACTATTAGGGAAAGCTATCCCCAGGAAAAAAACAAACAACTGGAAATTTGTCTGGGTAACAAACGGAAAAATTCTCGCCCGAAAGGCTGAGAATGCACGGGTTGTCAATATTCGTAATGACAACGACCTATCACTTATTTGTTAGTTTTTTGCATTAACATGGCTACCATAGTTCAGTCTGCTAATGACTTCCTGAACAGTTCCTCTTGTTATACTTTAATTCATTGTAGTGTTCGTAGCTTGCTCAAAAATATTGACAATCTTTGCTCTCTTCTGTCATTACATAATTTCCCGTTTGATGTTATTGCTACCTCCGAAACATGGCTGCGTTCAGACGAACTGTGCCATATACCCGGATATGCATTCTTCTCCACTCCTCGAAGTACGGGAACTAGGGGTGGCGGCGTTGCACTATTTGTGAGGTCTTCTTTACCGTGCTCAGTCGTTCATGAGTACTCTTACTCATACGCGAATGAATTTGATATGCTTGTTGTGAATTCTCAATGCTTCGTTGCAGCGGTAATTTATCGTGCTCCTAACAAGAACAAATCAGTTTTCATGCAACATTTTGAACATTTATTAGTTTATTTAACCAATATAAGTAAACGAATAATAATATGTGGAGACTTTAACATTGATGCTATAAAGGAACATGACAGCGATTATTTTAATCTTGTTAGATCATATGGGTTCCATAACGTCATTAAAACCCCAACACGTATAACTTCACTGACATCGACACTGATCGATCATATATTGTGCAACTTTAACACCGATTCAAGCTGGTGTAATGTTTATGATTCGGCTGTAACAGATCACTCTGCTGCTGCCATCTTTTTTCATCGATCCACTCATTCTCAGGGCCATTCTCATATCTCTCGTCGAGTTAACTATCCAGTATTACGTGAATGCCTTTGCTCTTTAACTATAGATGCGCAGACAAATTCAAATCAGCAATTTGACAGTTTTAGCAAAGCGTTGTGTGGTGCATTAGCGCAATCGTCAAGCACCTTCGAAAAAAGATATTATAGCACTCCTATCTGTCCCTGGATGACGAAAGGACTGCTAAAATTAATTAAAGATAAAGACTTTTGGCACACTAAAGTAAAGTCGCATAGGGGTAACAAATATTATGAACAAAAATTTCGTATAGCTCGAAATGTAGTAACTAGCGCTATACGTATTCGTAAAAAAGAGTATTACACAAATTTAATACTCCGTAATTCTGGTAATTCAAAGGCAACATGGCGCATTATCAACTCGGTAATTAAGCCATCGGTTACAGAATATACAATGCCAGACTTGAAAATCTTAGGAATATCTATGGAATCCTTAGTCTCGTCGTTTAATTCATACTTCTGTACGATTGGCCAAGCAATATCTAATAACGTACCGCTTGTTTCAGCCATTACTTACCCAGAAAGGTCGACAAACTCATTTGGTTTTGTGGACATTACAGCGGAGGAGATAGTGTCTGTAGTTAACGGCATGCCATTCAAACATTCTACTGGTCACGATGGAATATCCACAGTGGCCTTAAAGCATTGCATTGATATATTGTGCATGCCATTAGAAAAAATATTCAATCTCTCTTTCTATACTGCTACATATCCAGATTTACTAAAGATCGCTAAGGTTATTCCAATTTACAAAAATGGGGACCATAACTTATTAGAAAACTACCGTCCTATATCCGTCTTAAGTTGCTTAAACACCGTCTTTGAAAAACTTATCGTCCAACGAATCACTTCATTTCTTGAACGTGAATCCATTTTATCTTATTGCCAGCAAGGTTTTCGAGCTAAACGATCGACAAGCACAGCGGTATTAGCTCTGTCTGACTACATAAATTCTAACTTGAACAACAACAAAAGTGTCCTAGGCATATTTCTAGATGTGAGGAAAGCGTTTGACACTGTGGATCATGACATACAACTAAATAAGTTAGAATGCTATGGTTTCCGAGGTCTAACTCTTCAATTTTTCCGCAGCTATCTCAATAACAGAAAACAACTAGTTTCCATTGCAAATACCAAATCCGACGTTTCTGGCATTGTTACAGGGGTCCCACAAGGGTCAGTACTAGGACCAATATTTTTTTCTTTATTTGTAAACGATCTTCCTGATACCTTAGAAAACTTTTCCGCTGTGATGTATGCAGACGACACTGCTCTACTTTGTGCGCTAGACTCCTTGGACAAAACATTTCAAGTGGCTAATAATGAACTTCGGAGTGTTAACCAGTGGTTCGCGTCAAATAAGCTAACTCTGAATACCAAGAAAACTAAATATATTCTCTTTACTTCTTCGTGGAAAGCACCACTAAAAGACTGTCATTCGCTTTCTCTAAACCATAATATCCTTGAGCGGGTGAGTTCAATTCTATATTTGGGTGTCACACTAGACGAGCATCTTCATTGGAAGCCTCGCATTGCATTGCTGTGTAAAAAGTTGAGCAAGGCTTGTTTTATGCTGTATAAATGCCGTTATTACTTCGACACTGCCACACTGAGAACAATTTACTTTAGCATATTCCATAGCCATCTATCCTACTGTATTGCATCTTGGGGTAATACGTACGTTTCATACGTTGAACCTATCATACTTCTTCAAAAAAGGGCCTTACGATTTATGACTTTTTCGGACTACAATGCTAAATCAATGCCGCTGTTTCAAAGTTTAAATATACTGCCTTTTAATTTATTACTGAATCTTAAAACTATATTGCATACTCATAACAGCATAACCACTGACTGTCCTTTGAGCGTATCACATTTTTTACATTCCAGAAGCAATACACGCAGCGCACTTAAGGGAAATTTTCTCTTGCCAAAAATGCATAATGTATATGGAAGGCGAAGGTTAAGCAACACTGGAGCACTCCTATGGAACAGCTTACCAACAGAAGTGAAACAAGCAAAATGTTTTTCACTATCAGTGAAAACCCATTATCACTCACTACTATTATCTGCATAGTTTTCATCTGGATTGCGTACACATGTTTACCCTTTTCACTTGCAGTTTATAATTTACTAAATACAAATTCCTTTCTGTCCGTTTCTCGTGGCTAATACACGTACCCTGGCTTGTGTTCTAATTGAATGTTTATGTATATATGACTTACTTATACTTCTTCGTATTGATGTTAAGATTGTGAATTAATAACTAGCATGGATCCCAACTAGCCTTGAGCTAGGGATCCAGATGTCCTGTACAACATTTCCTGTGTACTTTCCATTTTGAATAAACTTCAATTCAAAAGCGACTTCCCAAATAACAACTCGCGAGTCGGTTTTGGCATTCGGCAGAGCAGTAAAGGAGGGATCCAAAAGATGTACATTTCCGCAAATGTACATTTCGCTATGATTCTTCCAGATATAATTCACAGAACGCTACTAGAAATCTTTTATTTTGCACTTTTTTCTGGTTAACTTGTTCTTGGCAAGGTTCTTCCTGCGCATCTTTCATGCACGAGTTCATTTGATGTGATTCTTTGTTTGCCAAGCAAAGAAGAGGTGTATTTCACAGGCGTACCTGTGAGATACACGCTATTTCTATTCTCCTTTGCGGGTTTACGCGTCTTTATGACGAATTGTGGGCATTATTCACATTTGTACTAGTAAATGTACCCTCCCCCTCATTTGCATAGAAAAATTACATTGGGTTGCCCCCCCCCCCCCCAAAAAAAAAAAATCCTGCGTACGTGCCTGGTTCTAGCTTTGGTTCTAGTTGCCGCTTTGGTGCCCTGGCGGCGCCGCCAATAATGCGAAATAATGACACGTTACAATTAGTAAAAAGCACGATCGAATATGCAATTATAATTACGAATATATAATTATAATTACGTGTATGATATATAATGATGTCCAGCCACCAACTTGTGACGCTACGTTCAGAGCTACCACGGCGCGGGACTTCCGCAATACTAGTCAGAACTTTGCCTCTGAAGGTGCGTCGGACAGACTTCCTCGCGCCTGCGGCGCTGGTGCCGAGTCAGTCATGCCGGATTAAACCTTTCTTGCTTCTTACGGCGCTCTATACCTTCAAAAGAAACGTCACTGATTTTTCCAGAGCAGCAGCAGGGGCCGCAGTAGAGGCCTAGCGGTCGCCAAATCGGGCTTCAGTGTCCGCTGCTTCACCTATTTTACCGCGCCGGCAGCCAGCGTCCGAGCGTTTCACTGCTCATGGCCGGCACGCCTAGGGACAAACGGCTAAAACACGTGCTAAGAAACCTCCTCCGAAGTGCCTAAGTAGAGTCATACCAGAGTCCTTTTGAAGGACTATGGTCACGGATTCGAGGAACAAAGCCCCCAGATTTTCTCTCTCGCACCCGCTCTCACTCGCGCCTGCGCACAAACGGCTGGCGATCCTTCAAATGAACGTCTCGCGTCCATATCTGCCTCATCCGGCGCAAAGCTGCCAGATCGCTCCACCCACAGGTAGCCAAATTGGCCTCTGCAGTAGCCCAAATGTAACCAAAAGCGAAACTTTTGGATAGCCCAAAACTATCCAAAAAGCTTTGTCTTTTTGTGAAGTCCCCCCCCCCCCCACTTCTTAAGTACATTGAATTAATTTCAAGCAAGAACACCTACATATTAGTTTTTCCACGCTTGACCACGCATGACCTCCGCGCACATCGTCACGGAGACCATGCGGCACGGAAAGCAAATGCTGCACAAGCGCATGAAGTGCAGAAATGCAGGCATGCAGGCAAATTCATGATAAGGCATGTTTTATTGTTCCCAGAGCACCAAAAAATCACAAGAACAACACACGAATTGCACCACGCACTAAACACGCTAAGCAATGGCATGCATTCAGGCGTTCAGTATTATTACTTACAGCTCATGATAATTGCGCTTAAAACCAAACAATGCACTAAACGAAAAACAAAACGAAATTTCAACACAAAGTCTAACACAATAGATGGCGGTTGGTACAAAATCTAGTACGATATATAGACATAACAAGTATGCTATGATTAAGCATCACGAGCTTATTGCGAAATGGAACTGTTTGGTACATACAAAATGTCAGAGCTGAAACGGAAGAAAAATTCTTGGCCCGGTTTAAAATCCTTGCAGGAGCCTCCGTTCCTGGCCCGGCCAAACTTCACGTGGAGGAGCGGTATCCACGTCTCGTTCGACATTCTATTTCGAAGGTCGGTTTTAATAAGCGAGGCCTGGCTGAACACTCTTTCGACGGCGGAATGTGACACGGGTAGTGATAGCAAAGACAGGAGGAGGGTTTGGAGTTGTGTAGGGAACGGATGGCTGTGGCGCAACGGAAGAGGATATGTTATACGTTGGCGTTGGAGTAGGGGCAAATAGGGCAGGAAGGGTCCGAGCGAATTGCCACGTAGGGGCCATGCTACAGGTAGAAAATTCGGCAAATTTTGGTTAGGTTCAGCTCGGTGTTCTCCCTCCGTTCTGGCGCCGTGGTCACCAGCATCGCACCGTAAACGGGAGCTAAAAGCATCTCATGCTTAAAATGTAGAACGTCGAAAGCTCACGTGTGGAGACAGCAACAGTCTACGTTCGCTGGCGCGCGCGCGGGGGTAGCGTTAGTTCGCGGATGGAGACGTGTTTCCTGAGACCAGCTTTCTTAATTAAAATTATCAAAAGGACGCGCTCCTTGGCCTTTTGACATGCATATGTGTTCTCTCACACAGAACTTGCAAAATTTGATTTTGTAGCACAGGCGCTCAATTTATTTAACCTGCTGCCGTCTGAATTTTGATTCCAACGTTGTTTTCATTTCTGCTTAAGTATATTTACTTTTTTTTTACACAGGAAGAAGATGTAGCCCGTAAATAGCCACATAGCCAAAAGGAACATTATGACGCCAACTCAGACAAAATAGCCCAATTTGGCTATTAATAGCCCAATATGGCAACCCTGATCCGGCGCCCTGTACTAAGATTTACGAGAAATATTTTTATAGAAAAAGAAAAAAAAACTGCACTGCAACATTCCATTAACGTTTCCGTCTTCCTCACGTAACAAAATGCGGAGTAATTGGTACGGGTTCTTTTATTGCGGTCGGACCTCGGGTGTAGAAAACAGTTTAGGTAGTCATCATATATGCTAATGTTTGGCCCGTAAGCCGTGTGAAATCTTTTGTACAGTCTGTGCTTAACAACAACAAAAAAAAAAGAAAGAAAAGCGACGCGGTAATTATAGTGGTAATGTAGTGGATATGGCATTGTGCTGCTAAGCTCGAGCTCACGGGTTCAAACCAGATCGCGGAATTCGATAGGAGCGAAATGGAAAAACACTCGTCTAGATCTGTTCAGGTGCACGTTAAAGAGCCCCAGGCGGTGAGAACAGGGTGCCTCATAATCGTATCGCTAGACGAAAAACGCCAGAATTTGCTTAAACAAAAGAAAAGAAGATAGCTGCGTCCTTCGGCTTTTTGCTAGGTGTAAATGAAAGAAATTATACTCAAATCTGATTTCTGAGGAACACATGTTACGCCTATCTTATGTTTCATAACTTAATGTAATGCCATTCCGAACTGTACATCCGCTAAACGAGGCAGCTTCTGTATTATAAACGACTCCTTTCAGTTACCGAGTGCACTATCATAAGGACAACAATGATCGAAGCAATTAAAGGAACGGCATGCCTCACATACACGTAGAGATATTTGTAGATCTGCTGTGTTCGCTGAAGTGTGCTTCCACAGTGGGCACCCAGTTTTAATTGGTTGCTGACATGGCGAGACTATGAAAAAAATTTTTTTCCTCGCCTGAATCATGCAGTTAGCATGCAGACTTACAGGCATGCATCAAGTTAGCATGCAGACTTACAGGCTGCCCCAAAACGGGGCGTTTATATTGTGTGAGAGCTAGGAACTTGTTCAGCAGAACCGATTAGCACTCGTGCGCTAATTCTCTCAGGCACAGGTGCGCCTCTGCGCAACAGCCACGACTCTCCAGTAGCACAATCGTTCGGAATAAGAGTTCTGTACTTGCATCGGCCCCTCACCTTCGAGACTTCGAAAGGGCTGTTATGCGTTACATTGAAACGGAGACGGCTTTTCGATCATTTTTAATCTTGAATTCTGAAGTCTAATTCGATCTGAATAGCAAATAGCAGATAGCATTCCATCATACTATGCATTATTCTACTAAATTTCACCTGCTGGCACGTTGAATGGTCTCCGATTCCGGTCTCCCCGATTCAGTCTGAGTACATAGGCAATGTCTTTTCCTTAACACTGTTGTTCGTATTAACGTCCAAATTGCTTCGATTCCTTTTCTCGGAAAGTCGACTGGTTCACCTACAGTGTACTAGAAGACATTGTAGCGGGCCCAGAGGAAGGCGTGGCCTGACGTGTTGCATGTAGCCGCCGAGAGGGGGCGCGGAAAGAGCTTCCACCTTGGAGGAAAAGAACTAGGGAGCTTGCCAGCAAGCATACGCGGCCTATAGGGTGGGCAACATAGCAACAAAAAACTTAAAGCGGAAAATTAGAGAGGCTGAAATATTCTCATGGGTGGCGGCAATGGAAAAGAAACCTGCCATGAGTAACTACTTAACAGGGAAATAAATGAAATCAGGAAAGAAATAATTGATAACTCAAAGGAAAGCACATTACTTTTCGAAGAGAGATCAGGATGCCCTAGAACACGCCCTTACAAAGGGAGATATAAGAAAGAAGAAGAAGCGTGTGCTTGGCTGCGGTAAAACTAGGGAAACGACGCAGCATGTTTTATTAGAATGTGAGGACATCTACCTAGCAATCGATTTACGCTCCACTGGACTCCTTAAAGCCCTTGGGTTCAGCGAGAGCAGGGGAAAAGAAGAGGTGATTTGAAGATTGGTGCAAAAGTAGGGAAACGACAAAAAACGGTGACGTGCAAAAACAAAGTTCACAATAGGGGGTCAGAAAATTTGACTGTGGGAGGTCATGGTGGTTTTTTTTTTAACGTGGGTATGACGTTATGCACTATAATAGCAACAGCTTGGTGTCGCAACCCACCGCCCCGTTCCAAAGGGGACGCTAACAACATCCTTCCACCTATCGGTGCGCGGGTATGGGGAAGGATCATAGAGTTTCTCGCGAAATCTGGCGCCACCGTCTATGGGAGTTTCCTAAGGGGCGCTGTGCCGTCGTAGGAATGACAGTACATGTCTGCGAGGCTTGTGTTGGCTGGTGTTGTAAGAAGCTTCGTCTAAAATGTGGATATACCTACACAAATAACGCGTTCTTCAAGTAAAATCTTCGTAAAATGTTTCCATTCATGCATATTGCATCTTTACTCACCTACATTGCAGTACCAAGCGAAGAAAAACAAGAACAGACGACAAACTGTTTCAAAGCGAGCGCGAATCTTGTCGTCTGCTCTACAACTTTAGCGGCCCGCTGATACTTTTTAAGTGTCATATAATTGTACATACAACAAGTTCTCATAAATAAACAAAATATGTTTTTGTGTTATAATAAAGCTAAAAACCTTTTTACGTGCTGTTTTAGTAGAAAAATAATCACTGTGACAGACGTTCCGTCTGTCACAGTGCTTGCCTGGCTCCCCGAGAACGATGCCAATCCGAAGTCACAATATACCGGCATTCGCAGTGCATTCCCATGCACACCACAGCGCAGCAGCGCCGGATATCCCTCTAGGTAATATAGTGAGAAACTCTATTGGAAGGATAGAAAGGTAGCGGATCGAGTCGTCATAATAAAATTAACAAGAAAAAACAATGAGCGTTGTGGCGAGGAGGCGCCGCGCGGCTGCTGTTCCTGTTGCCATGACAACGTAAACAATCTTGTGCGCCGCCATTTTACCAAAGTATCGCTGTCCTGCTAGGGCCGTAACTGAAGGGGACTTTGGCGCTAGCGTCGAAAGAGGGTCTGCTTAAAAACAGCCAATGGCAGCTATGAGGAGATTCATCCCTGGGGTTCTCTGAATGCGGGGGCAGGGGCGGACAGGCTGCGGCACACGAAGTGCGCCGACGGGTGATTGAAGAGGAGAGACGCAGGTGGCAACAACTACAAGAGGACAAGGCGAGGACTGACGGAGTCGCCATAGGCCGGAAGCACCTCCATTGAATGACTGCATGATAAACCCAGAACACCGCCAAGTTTGACTGAACTCTTCGATCTGTCCAGTCCAATCGATGAGTCACAAATCGATCGGATCCAGTCAACGAAGAGACTATAGCTGCGGTGGGAACGGCTTTGCAGACGAACCGAAAGCAGACCGGCCGGTTAAACGCCCAACACATCCCCTTTGCCGACGGCACACACCGGCACACAACCTCTTGGGCACCGATGCATAGACGACGGCTGCGCAGAGTGGAGCCACAGAACTCCTGGTGGAGCCGGCGCCAATCCTTCTTCAAGACCCGCGTGGAGCCCAGTCAGATCTACCCATGCGATGGTAGCCAAAGCGTTGGCTGAAGGCTAGGAGACGCCACCCATGCGCCGCCATGCCACTGACGACGCCAAACTTCGCTTGGCTCGTCTTGGCGCGGCATTGTCTGCGGAAATGTGAACGACGTGGGGGGGGGGGGGGGCTGCTCATAGATAGTACTGCGAAATTGCAGTGAAACACTACAGTGCTTGAACAAAAAACAAACCAGAGTGAACTGTGAGAGATAGCAAAAATTTTATTTTCCTGTGGCACCTTAAACACCTGTCCTATGTTAAAAGGGACTATAGGAGCAATCTTGCTTGAGTAGTATGAGGGATCACGCGGCGCGCTACTCATAGGTTTGGCTTATGGAGCTCAATAAAAATAGCCCGCGGCAACCCTCCTGGACATCTCTGTGAGTACTCTCAAAACGGGGGAAGTTTCTTACTCTCGAAATAACAATCTTGTGCAAACTGAAAGCGCAAAATCGTTTACAGACGCAATCTGTTTACCGAATACGTACAGTGAACGCCACTGCGCGCGGAGGCCGCGATGGAGTCTCCCGAACCGCCTTCTTGCATGAAAGATAGGCAAACCCGCCGCGGTTGCTCCGTGGCTATGGTGTTTGGCTGCTGAGCACGTGGTCGTGGGAACGAATCCCGGCCACGGCGGCCGCATTTCGATGGGGGCTGAAGCGAAAACACCTGTTTACTCAGATTTAGGTGCACGTTAAAGAACCTCAGGTGGTCGAAACGTTCTTGTGGAAGTGTTCTAAGATGAAACTTAATGAGTTGAGCTTGTTAATTTTCTCAATGTGCTTCACGAGTGTATTAGTTTGGTTGATTAGTGGGCGGTGTTTGTTTTGTAGGCGGGGAGCGACAGTTCTTACGGTTATATGTGCGTTTGGGCGAGCGGCTGGAATTGTTCGTATTACGTCGTTCATGGTCTCTATCCTTTCCGCGGCGCTTTGTGTACTGAGGTTGCTTGTGCCTACATGGATAATGAAGTGTGTGGTGTCAAGTGGCGTATCACAAACTAGCGGGAGGATATCTGATGTTTGCACCCCACTCAGGTGTGTTATGTATGGCGCGTGTGGGCCTGGTGGAAAGTGTTTCTTCAGGTATCTGTACTGACTGTCTCCAAGAACTGCTACATGGAGAAAGGATAACAAGGGGCACTTACCCTGTTCCGTCATCGTCAGCTGGCATGGAAGTCCATAATCAACAAAGGGGCTGACAGATGGAACAGCACACTGTGGTATAAAGTTTGTAAACAGGGACAAGGTGCCTCAGAAAGGTTGGCCAACGTTTCGATAGGAGGACCTATCTTCGTCAAAGGCGGCCTTATCATCCTCGGAATGTTAGCTTTAAAGAGTTAGTGCCGTCCCGCCCGCTTCTGCGCACGTCACCCTCCTATTTCTTATACCGGTTTCGGTTTCCCCCTCTCTTTTCTTTTTTGTCGGTTTTTTATGTTTTTGAAACACTCTCACCAACATTCCGAAGTCCCAGACATCAGTATGCCTTTTTCGGCGCCTCTGCCACATAGAGTATCGCCATTTCTGTATACCGCCGTAACGACACCTACGTTGAGCGACTGGGGGCTAACGTCCCTTGAAAGACCATGTCGTTGCCTTCCAGTTACCCCAACGCAGACTCCTTGTCGCCATCTTAACTACTTCAAGATTACTCGACGCATTGCTGCTATACTACGCAAGTCACTCTTTTAACTCATGTTTTTGTGTGTATGTGTTTTGTGTTACTCGCGCACTGACCGCCTGACCGGCTCTTCTAATGCCACGAAAACATTCAGCCAATGACACTTCTGAATGCTCCCTAACCTCACACTTCACCAACGCCCTCCCATGCCCCCTTCTTTCTTACTTTTTTGTTCTTTCTCCTTTTTTTCCCCTCTTGGTGTTTACACCAAGAGGGAAAAAAATCCTGTTTACAAACTTACACGGACGTTTACACCCCTGTTTACAAACTTTATACGGACGGATTATACGAATTTAATGTCATGCCATTCGGCCTATGTAGTCTGCCCGCTACCTTCGAGCGCATGATGGACAGCATCTTGCGCGGTCTCAAGTGGTACACGTGTTTGTGCTACTTAGATGATGTTGTTGTCTTCCCACCTGATTTCCCGATTCACCTCCAACGACTAAGAGAGGTATTAGGCTTTTTACAAAGACTGGCTTGCAGCTGAACATAAAAAAAAAATGCTTCTTTGCTGCCCGTAAGCTTACCATCTTAGGGCACGTCGTATCGAAAGACGGTGTGCTTCCGGATCCTGCAAAACCCCGTGCAGTGGCGGAGTTCCCCAAACCCAAAAACCTGAAGACACTACGCAGTTTCGTCGGCCTCTGCTCCTATTTTCGCCGCTTTATGAAGAACTTTGCTATGATCATCGCCCCTTTACATCAACTGTTGGATGGAGACAAGGCAATATCCGCCTGATCGAAAGCATGCGATGACGCGTTCACGACCTTTCGCCATCTGCTCACCGTTCCTCCTATTTTGCGACATTTTGACCCCGCTGCCGCAACTGAGGTCCATAAAGATGCCAGCGGAGTCGGCCTTGGGGCGGTTCTTGCCCAAAGCAAACGTAGTCTTGAGGAATACGTCGTTGCTTACGCTAGCCGTACGCTGACAAAGTCGGAGTTAAACTATTCTGTTACAAAAAAGGAGTGTTTAGCCATACTCTGGGCCCTTATGAAATTTCGACCTTACTTATACGGCCGCCAATTTGATACAGTAACGGACCACCATGCGCTGTGCTGGCTCTCCTCATCGAAAGACCGCTCTGGCCGCCTCGCACGCTGGGCGCTCCGTTTGCAAGAATACGACATCCGGGTCTTGTACCGCTCTGTACGCAAGCATACCGATGCTGACGCTCTCTCTCGATCGCCCATTTCACCTGACGCCCACAGTCTTTGCCCGCTCAACTTTGTCCTGTCAGCACTTGACATCGATGACATGCGCTCTGAGCAGCGCAAAGACCCGTGGATTTCTTCGCTTTTAGAGTTTCTCGCTGATCCTGCCACTATTACAGCGTCTAGGACGCTACGGCGGTAGGCGCATCGCTTTGTTGTTCGCGACCAACTCCTCTACTATGGCAACTATCTCCACGAGGGTCGGCAATGGCGCCTCGTAATACCACGTCATCTTCGGGCTGATTTATGCGCATCGTTCCACACTGATCCCCAATGTGCACACGGTGGCGTGTTAAGCACCTACACCCGCCTTAGGCTCCGGTATTACTGGCCTGGCATGTACAAGTTCGTTCGCAACTACGCCCGCTGCTTCCTCGACTGCCAGCGCCGAAAGTCGGTCCCTACTGCCCCTGCCGCACCTTTGCAGCCCCTTCCTTGTCTGTCCCGTCCTTTTGATCGCGTCGGAATCGACATTTACGGTCCACTTCCTTGTACCGGGGCTGGGAACCGCTGGATTTTCGATACAGTGGATCATCTCACACGCTGTGCAGAAACCGCTGCACTTTCATCTGCCACTGCCCAGGACGTTGGGTCATTCATACTGCGGCATCTTGTTCTTCGTCACGGAGCCGTTCGGGAACTTCTTAGTGATCGAGGCCGCGCTTTTATATCTGAAGTCGTGACGTCGCTTCTGAAGGAGTGTGTGACATGATCCACAGGACCACTAGCGCATAGCATCCGCAAACGAAGGGGTTGACGGAGCGCTTCAACCGTACTCTTGGCGACATGCTCGCTATGTACGTCGCGTCCGACCATTACAACTGGGACGCTGTGCTTCCGTTCATCACGTTCGCCTATAATACTGCCACTCAAGCCACCACTGGTTTTCCCCATTTTTCTTACTGTGCAGCCGCGAACCTTCCTGCACCATCGATACCATTCTGCTCTACCAGCCTGATTCATCATAATGCGTTCCTGTCTCTCAAGCTGCGCAGCATGCTGAAGAATGGAGGCAACTGGGCCGCTGTCTTACCACCGATCACACACACCAGAAGCTTCGTTGCGGAGGCTCTGACCTCCAAAGCTTCCCTTCCGATGCATTGGTTTGGCTGTGGGATCCGCTTGTAGCTCCCGGCCTTTCTTCTAAGCTGCTCCCACGATATCATGTACCTTGCCGTGTTATTGCACAAACTTCCCCCGTGAACTATGTCGTCGAGCCTGTGTCGCCGTCTTCTGATCAGCGCCGTCGCGGTCGCGAAACTGTTCACGTAGATCGGCTTAAACCCTTCTACGAGCCCGCTATGCTACCTTACGCTTAGATCGCCAGGATGGCGCCTATTTCTCCGAGGGACAGATGTAAGGAAGAAGAAGCGCCGGTTCGCCCTGCGCATCTCCAGCGTATGAAAGGCAACGCATAAGTGACGGTTAGTCAGGCGCATCACTAGCGCTTTACACACGCGGCCGCTTCTGACTGGTCGCAGAGTTATGACTACCGCACCGAGTTCGACCTCTCACTCCATGCGTACCCTGTCAATAAATACCTTGACACATGGCTTTTTTTATTATCTCGGTGCATGATAGTTCATAGGGGCACTCTGTATATACTTATGACCTTGGCATGCAAGTGACGATCTTTCCATCCCTTATAAATGCTATAAATTAATAGAAGTGTTTTTACTGAGTCGTTAGCTTTGCTTACCAGAAAGAGAAGCGATACTGAGACACATATCATTCACGTGCACTTCACACGCCGTTGATAACAGACTCTGCCGAAGGGATCACTAAAGTCTACAGGATTTTTTTTCAGGGTCAAAAAAGCACGGAAGGAATTTTGATTTGAGTTGAACAGAGAGCAACATATTCATTCTCTAAGCATAAGCTATCCACCGCTTTAGAAATAATTGTTATTTGGCTACCTCCTCCTCGTTCAAAATGTAATTATCTTTGTCCTGTGTATATATTTAAATATATTGTGTATGCATGCATGGTGTTTACAGTGGCAATTTAAAAAAAAAAATGTTGAAGTGAGAAAATGCGGATGAGGCAGCCACAGCTTGTGCTTAAAATGCGCTTGTCCTCCTATTGTCAGAATTTGCAGAAATAAAGCGAAATTATGAATAAAAATTTGTGTGCGTCCGCGCCAACAAAGATGCAGTAAGCTATTAGCTACAATAAACATTTTAAGTGAAAAGGTCGAGGGCCAAAAGGAGCCTCAAATGATGTGGCTGACAAAACTCTGACAATGACACGTTCGGTAGGGAGGGCAGGCATCGTCATCGCCGGGCGAGGGTGAGGATCAGCACCCCCTCCCTCGGAAGACTCCGGAGGGGCCTGTGCCCCGGAGCCCTCCCGTAGTCGGCGCCTATGGAACTGTGGCTAACGAGGTGTCCAGTGCGATTTAGGTTGGTCTAGTTTTGCTGTACGGGAGGCTTCCAGCAAGTTGGCCTTGTACAAACGCCTGCTGCATATGCATTGCGACAGGTGGGCGAAGAGTCTTCGACTACTTGTCGGCAACCTGTCTTCGCACGCAGTGGGCACGGCGGGTGTACCACTTGGAGCAAAAATACGGCCTCATACGAGACGGCATACTGGCGGAATCGGCAAGAGCCTACGCCAAGGCAGTGCAACAAAGAGTTCATGACGTGGAGGATGCGGCGTGGTAACATGCATTTGTCCACAAAGAGACGTCTTTCTACCGCCAACACAAGAAGTCCATCAAAGTTGTCCGCCTATACAATGGCGTCAGCAGCGCCCTCGTTTTGAGGCCAGAGCAGGGCCACAGCGCACTCTGACACGGCAATGTGCGTTCAATACAATTAACAGTGACATGTGTTCTGCCGCTCCTGCGGGCACTCAGATGAAACAATCGAGCATCTGGTGCTTCAGTGTCACGAGCTTGGCGAGTCTGTGTCTGACAAAGCGCTAGCAGTAGCACTCAGCTTCGATGTCTATGAGGGTGATATGGAGACTGTAGCAGCGTCCACAACTAAGCGACTCCTTGAACAGTGGAGGCCAGCAACACTGCAAAGCAGGCGGTTGCCAACACCGTTAGTGGAGGACCTGGGGAGAAGTGTCCGTGGCTATGTAGGTGTGGATTGAGGGCACGAAGTCGGCTACCCTTCCTGGAACACACTTTTGTAGTTTTTTGTTGTTTCTTTTATTCTATATTGCCCGGCCTTCATGGTAGCGGCCACCCGTTTCAAAGGAAAAGCACCACTTCATCATCGCCAACCCGCTACTACTGACAAGCACATAAAAACTGGATTTAATCGGGCTTTCTGCGCATGTGTGCGAGAGAAATCAGCTGGGGACTTTCGGTCCTTGAGTTTCTCATCGCCTAGAGACTACGGGGGAGAACGTTGTTGGCTCCGTTCACGCCTAGCTGAGCTGGCAGCACAGAATCGACAGAGCGCGTGATTGGCACGGCGAAGAAGACATGTCCCAGGCGAGTTTGATGCGGCGGTAGCACATTACATTCTGATAGTCGCAGGGGGATACGGTTGCGCGGGCTGGTCTTAGAACAGCTTTGCTATAGATTTTTCACAGTGTTGTTGCAGCTCATTTAATTATCACCTGCATTCATTGTAGTAAGAGAAATGGCGAAACTGCGCGGAAGGGCGTCTCTTGAAGTTTCCCAACAACCATTGCCGCCTTCCCGACTGCATATACGCTTAGCTACATGCTTTCCCGACGCAGTAAAAACGATTAAGACGCGGCATCGGCTGCTACTGCGTGATGCAATATCACTACGACAAGAAAATTAAATAAACAACGGAAATTAATGCAGCGACTGTGGTCAAACGTACGTCAAGCGTGATAAGCGGACCTACCAACCCAGGAAGCATGCAGCTAGTTAATATGGATATACCTTCATGCTTGATCTAGCTAAGGCCGCAGCTAATAGCCGTCTTTCGTAAGCCGTACTCTAGACCTAGACATCTGCAAGCAAGCTGGTAGCTCAGATAATGCTCCCTCCACTAACAGCTAGTAGCCACCTTGGGAAGCACTGTTGTAGCGGCAGTGTAGGCATTCAATATCCAGACTTGTTTCAGCTTCGCATGTGCTATAGTTAGTTCTATTAATTACCATGTTTAGGTTCTTGGGAGGCTGTATTCTTACTTTACACGTCACTGCAAAAGCACAAGAAAGGCAACGGCCACAGTAAAATTTTCACTTCGACTGTGGTCAGTATCTTTCTTGTGCCAATTCCCAATCATGTGAATTGTCAAGCAATTGATTTCATGCCACTATAATATTGCACAAAACATCAAATTTACAATCATGTAAAGAAGTAATAAATAGCGTGCAACAATATACTTTTTCTAAATACATAGCATCAGCACTGAAATAGTTATCCCAATGTTCACAATGTATTTGTGCTCTATGTATTGTTGTCCCACTCCTTGTAAACTGAAACATAACAGCCTTCGCTTAAGCTTGCGCAAGTATACGCATTCCTAGTGCTCAAATGGCATCAGCATTAACCAACTTTAGTTTGTACAAAAGTTAGTAAGGAAACCTTATTGGAAGTTTTCATACAAAGTATGGCATCTGACTCAACGCGTGAGCAGGAGAACAAGTGATTTTACATGTGGTCATGATCACAAAATTATTTAGCTTGTGGTTTACATTTACTCTTTGTGAACCTCCATAACTTCTCTTTCTGAACCGCAACCAACCCAACCTTTACCCCCCCTCTGTTTTCAGAGCCCAATAATCTATTTACAGTATGACACGCATGCCCTTATCCCCCCCCCCCGAATGTCTGCTTCATTCCCCATAGCGAAAGAAGCCTCTGTCGAGAGACTTCAAGCCAAGGTGATCTTGACACCAGCCATCACTTCCGCCAGGGGTCAGCGATACATACACATCATCCAGTGCCCGCATTCTCTGGTCCTGCATCTGATGCTCGCCATCTACTTTAGACATACCCTGTGCCCCTGGAACAAAAACAACTCGGGAAAGTGTACTTAAAGGTGTAAATCGAACACTGATAAAGCAGAAGACGATGAACAATGAATTATAGAGAACACATTAAGCATGTTGCAGTATCTCAATGAAACGAGGTTGCATGCATATGCCGGGTGTTTCAGCTAACACTTCCAAAATGTTTGAAAGTTGCCTGTGGAGGTAGCACAATTCTAGTTCATGAGCTGCTCTACTCGAAGAGGCGGACATCACTTGTACAAATAATTGAAATGTGTAACAGACAAATTAACGAAATTTGATTACCTAGGGTTTTAATTATTTTATGGCCCAGTTGCATTTGCACTTGAATGCATGACACGGCGTTTTGTTATGAAAGTAACTGGAACGGCAATTCATTTCTCCGCAAAGTTTGGGAATTCATCATGATCATCATCAGCCTATTTTATGTCCACTGCAGGACGAAGGCCTCTCCCTGCGATCTCCAATTACCCCTGTCCTCCGCCAACCGATTCCAGCTAGCACCCGCAAATTTCCTCATTTCATCGCACCACCTTGTTTTCTGACGACTTCTACCGTGCTTCCCTTCTCTTGGTATCCATTCTGTCACCCTAATGGTCCAACGGTTATCTAATCTGCGCAATACATGACCTGCCCAGCGCCATTTTTTAATCTTAATGTCTATTAGAATATCGTCTCTACCCGTTTGCTCACTGATCCAAACCGCTCTCTCTCTGTCTCTTAAAGTTATGCCTAGCATTCTTCGTTCCATCGCTCTTTGCGCGGTCCTTAACTTGTTCTCAGGTTTCTTTGTCAGTTTCGAGGTCTCTGCCCCATATGTCAGCACCTTTGGTAAAATGCACGGATTGTACACCTTCCTTTTCTACGATAACGGTAAGCTCCCAGTCAGGAGCTCACGATGTCTGCCGTATGCGATCCAACCCATTTTTATTCTCTGAATTTCTTTCTCGTGGTCAGGGTTCTCTGTGATTAGTTGACCAAGGTAAACGTACTCCTTCACAGACTCTAGAGCCTGACTTCCGATATTGAAGTCTTGTTCCCTTGCCTGGTTATTTATCATTATCTTTGTCATCTGCATATTAATCTTCAACCCACTCTTACACTCTCGCTGTTAAGGTCCTCAATCATTTGTTCTAACTCGTCCGCAGTGTTGCTGAATACAACAATGTCATCGGCAAACCGAAGGTTGCTGAGGTATTCGCCGTCAATCCTTCATCCTAAACCTTCCCACTTTAATGCTTGAATACGTCTTCCAAGACCGCGGTGAATAGCAGTGGAGAGATTGTGCCCCCTTGTCTGACCCCTTTACAGGTACCTTCCTACTTTTCTTGTGCAGAATTAAGGTGCCTGTGGAATCTCTGTAGATATTTTCCAAGGTATTTACGTAAGCATTCTCTACTCCTTGATTACGGAATGCCTCTATGACTGTTGGTATCTCTACTGAATCAAATGCTTTTTCGTAATCTATGAAAGCCATACGCAGAAGCTTATTTTACTCTGCGGATTTCTCGATAACCTGAATAATGGCATGTATATGATAAATTGTAGGGTATCCCTTCCTGAAGCCAGCCTGTTCCCTTATTTGACTAAAGTCGAGTGTTGCCCTTATTCTATAGCAGATTATTTTGGTAAATAGTTTATATAATACTGGGAGTAAGCTAATGGGCCTACGATTCAGTTCTTTAACATCTCCCTTTTTGTGGATTAGTATAATGTTCGCATTCTTCCATTTTTCAGGACACTTGCAGTCGATAGACACTTCGTACAGAAAGCCGCCAGTTTTCCTAGCATTATGCCTCCTCCATCTTTGATTAAATCGACTGTTATTCCATCCTCTCCTGCCGCTTTTCCCCGTTTCATGCCCTGCAAGGCCCTTCTGACCTCATCTCTAGTTATAGGAGGAGTTTCTGTATAGTGTTCATTATTGTTTCGAATAGAATACTTCCGAGTGCTCTGGGTACTGTACAGGTCAGTATAGAATTCTTCCGCTGCTTTTACTATATCTTCCAGATTGCTGATGATATTACCCTGTCTATCTTTCAGTGCATACATCTTGGTTTGTCCGATGCCTAGTTTCCTTCTCATAGATTTCAGGCTTCGTCAATTTTTTACGGCTTCTTCAGTCTTTCTCACGTTATATTTCGAATATCACTTATTTTCGCTTTATTGATCAGTTTTGAAAGTTCCGCGAATTCTTCTTATCTGTTGAGTTGGACACTTTCATTGTTTGTCGTTTCTTTATTAGGTCCTTTGTTACATAGGAGAGCTTGCCTACTGGCTGCCTTGGTGCCTTGCCTCCTACCTCAATTGGTGCCTCTGAAGCCACCTCGTTACGGTTTCATTCATTACCTCTATGTCATTATCGTCATTTCGCTGTTCTAAGGCTGCATATTTGTTTGCAAGTACCAGCCTAAATTTGTCATCGTTTACCCTTACTGCCTCTAAGTTGACCTGTCCTTTCTTGACCAATTTTACTCTTTCTCTGTTCAAATTGAGGTGAATCCTAGCCGTCACTAACCTATGATCACAGCACTTTACCCTGCCTATCACTTCTACGTCCTGCACTGTGCTGGAATAGGCAGAAAGTATGAAATCAATTTCATTTCTTGTTTCACCATTAGAACTTTTCCGAGTCCACTTTCTGTTGCTACATTTCCTGAAAAAGGTGTTCATTATTCTCAGCTTATTGATTTCTGCGAACTCTACCAGCATCTCTGTAGCGTTTCTAGAATCGACGCCGTAGTTGCCAATTGCCATCTGCTTTTTCCCCACTTTTGCATTGAAGTCGCCCATTACTACTGTATACCGAGTTTGCTCTTCTCTCATCGCTAATTCAACATTTTCATGAAACTGATCTACTCCCACATCGTTGTGACTGGATCTTGGGCTTAGGCTCGTACTATCTTTATTCTATACATCTTATAAGTTTGATTACGACTACTGCTACCCTTTCGTTTATGCTGTAGAATTCGTCAATGTTGCTCACTATGTCCTTATGGTTTAGGAATCCTACCCCGGATTGCCTCTTATCAGGGTGACCTCTATAGCAGAGGACATGGCCGTTATTCAGCAATGTGTAAGCCTCACCAGTTCTTCTAATCTCACTAAGGCCGACAATATGCCTATTAATTCCTTCAAGAGTCCTGCTAAGCTAGTGTCACTCGAGAGCGTTCGGGTGTTAAACGTTGCAAGGGTCAGTTTCCATTGGCGGCCTGTTCGGATGCAGATATTCTTAGCACCCTCTTCTGCGCTACAAGTCTTACCGCCGCCTTGGTCAGGTGCTCCGCAGCTGCAGGGGACCGAGGGCCATTGGTTAATTGAATACATCATGTCAGGGAGGTTGTGGCCGAATACTGCACCAGGGAGGCCAATTCCTGTTCTGGTGAGGGAGTGTCTGTTCAGTTTAGTGGGCCTTCCTAATTTGTTTGTACCAGGATTAGTATAGCCTCTCTCGCTCTCGGCATTTTTCGCCGGTGTCAGGCGTCACTCCATGCCTGCAGATGTAGTGCGATGGAGAATGCGAAAAAAGAAAAAAAATACGAGGGGGGGGGGGGAGGGATGGGAACTTCCGACTACCGCAGCCAAGCATTCGACATAGCTCAGTAAGATAATCCCGCAGGTGGCTAGGCTACGTTGGCGCCGAAAAGTACGGCCCAGAGGGCCCTACATGCCTCAGCGATCCGCTGATTTGTTCGCGCTTTGCCGGTTTTGCTGATCGTCATAGGTTGCCCGATCGCAATACAATTCTCGCTCGCAACAGAATTCTCGGGAACACAAACGAAAATAAGCAAGAAAGAATAACTGCAGAAGTAGACGAAAGGAATGGACGGATATACGATCGTTCTGACGTGCTGAAAATCTGTGTTAGCTTTAAAGCTAGGTGTTGATGCAACTAGCCTTCCCCTATTCTTTGCGTGAAAACTGTAAGCAAAAACCTTCCCGTCATTTTTCTCTGCACCTCTTTTGCGGAAATTTCGCATCCTCAAAGAAAGTCCGTTTTGGCAGCGCGCCTCGTAAGTTGCTGCGCACAAGTTCTTGGACGGTTGTAGTGTTATGGAATGTGTAGTGCCAACGTCGACTCGCGTATTAGGTTCCCCGAATATGTTTTCAAAATCTGCATAAGCTAGCTTTTATGTATTGTGGGCTTATAAAGAGGGAATCGCGGCAAGTGCAGATGTTCGGAAATTGACTGCGTTATTTTTCTAGCATTGTCTCTAGAAACCATGTGTAAGGTATGTCGGTAGCGTATTTGCAAAGCCATTTTCGTTTGAGAATTAATACCTCATAATTGGTGCCATCCTGAGAATTCGTTCCAAGTGCATCAAACTTGCTAAACTCCGCGGCTAGAATTTGTAAATTGCAATATGGGTCATAAGGTAATTAGTTTGCAGAGTTAATTAGTGGATTATGCATTTCAATTTTTACCACCTCACGAACTAGAGGTGTTATATCTGCCACAGGTAACCTTTAAAAATATCCGAAAGTGTTCGCTGAAACACCGTGCATATAGTTTCATATTGACGTTTCCTCGGTTGGCAACCAACGAGAATAAAAAATAGGCGTCTTGTTGAGAGCGAGGGTCACTGCTACATTCCAGGCGACGCGGACATTTATGCTTATCACTACGACTGATACATCGAACACCGTTCCAGAACAAGAGTGTCATGCAACATTTCTTTGCAAAATACTACTATAGGCTTTTGAGTGCCCGGAACTTCAATTGCTGTGAACAGGCCGTGAATGGCACACTGTGTGTAGTGTAAAAGCCACATGGTCTGCCTGCGCAGGGCATTATGTAGAGCGGAAAAAGAATTGCTGGTCCATATATCATCGCACATATCTCATGAAGCGAAATTGCTATTTTAACTGCATATAATGGCAGGCGGATCCAGATGCTCCCCCCAACCCCCCCATCACCCCATCCTTTTCCCCAGACATGCCGGATTCTCTGTGGATTGAGTGTGCAAAAGGGCTCCCTCTTATCGCCATTTGATGCTCCATAAGCATTAATGAGCTCTTATGTTAGGTCTGTGTGTAAGCAAACTAGCGTGAAAAGGAATAGAGGGGCACTACGAAAAAGCTGGTCAGGCATCCCCAACACCAAGAAGTTTGAGAGCCCCTGCCTTGTGTAACTGTGCACCGTTATATCTGAGAAAGGCCTATATGTTAGCACACATTCCAAGAGAATATGAAGTGACCTACATAGGGCTTCAATGTATGACTTATTGTGAAGAGACAATGCACATGAGAGAAATGATGTATGCATATAGAACAGAATTGCTAATGTAATTTTGCTTCCACACAATTGTAGACAAAAGGGTGAGTTGTTGCAGAATAAGAAGATACGAACAAAACAAGTAGGTTCATTCACGAGTGCATTCACACTGCTTATGTTCTCAATGTCTCAGAAATCTAGTTTAGCTCTAACTAAACACGGCATCAACATATTCGTGATACTTCAACAGAACTTCCAAACAACTCAGGACAATAATAGATCAGAAAAAAAATGTGCCATTAGCTTTTCTTGTGCACACATAATACTCTTTTCATGCACAAATATGTTCAATTAGGTAGTGGTCTACTTTGATAACATGTCGTAGGGAGACTTACAGCATTCGCAATTTATCGCTAATGAATATATTGCTGTACACAGGAGTCTCTTGTAGGCATAGCGAATAAACAAGTACTTCGCTGTTGAGCCGTTACATCAAAGGGATTTCACACGATCATGGCCACTGAAACATGTGCTGAAAACTGATTACTAGAAATATTTGTGCAACCTTCAACACACCTGGTCTAAACTATATCTTACTATAACTAAATAACTTAATTGTTAATTACTCATATATTTATTTCCACAATGTGTGCCTACGAACTGGTACCAGACTTTACGGTGCTACTCTCAGTTTTGAGTCATGTCACATCAGTGTTTAAAATTGTTTCATTGCACTTTTCAAACACAATGAAACAGCTTGTAACATTATGCTGGAACATGTGAATTACCCTAGCAGCTCAACATATCCCCGCATATAGTAACGCTTGTCTAAAAGAACGCCATGCAGCATACTGCTCACATATGCATTTTCCCAGTTTATTTTACTTTTATTAAGACACAGACACCTACATTGCTTAACTGTGTGGGTAGATAAATGCTATTTGAGTTCACAAGTTATGAAGAAGTTTTGGAAGAACGTGCACTGAAATGGTCACGTGTTGGCGCAGGCGCCTCTTCACGTGACTGTAAAGTGTCTAAGCCTGCAGGCGTATGTGTTACCAAGATGGCTGAGTGGGTGTGAAGGTAATCCTTAGCAGTGTAACTTGTCAGAAAGGAGAAAATTGTTTTGCGTGTTTACTTATTATATGTCGGTACTTTGTTGCCTAAAACAGATTTAAGCAAGTGTTCAGCAAAAGTATAATTTTCCAGATTTCATGTAATGCGGATGGAATAGGGCCAGAAGTGAAACAAGTCGTTTAGAATACATTTCAGATAGTTTTCGAAAAATGAACAGCTATCACCAAAATAAGTATAAACAATGTGCACATACCGGAGTTCATAACATTGGCAAGTTCCTGTTGTTCCGTCGTACGTTAAGAAGCACTGTTTACTAAAAGCACAAGTGGAGTATAAGGAACAAATGGGGAATTTGCTTGCACACAAAGGGTTCTTCATTCAGTACAAATGATCTCTGTATAGCTAGGAAAGCCTAGCTCCCCGAGAAACGTATACAGCCCCTACTACACACGACATCATATTTTATCCCTATGTTATGCTCAAGGAGGGAGTTACTAAGCAAGGCAATATCATCAGCGAATCGCAAGTTACTAACGTATTCTCCATTAACTCTTATCCGCAATTCTTCCCAATCCAGGTCTCCGAGCACCTCCTGGAAACACGCTGTGAATAGCATTGGAAAGATCGCATCTCCCTGCCTGACACCCTTCTTTATTTTGATTCTGTTGCTTTCTTTACGGGGGACTAAGGTGGCTGTGGAGCCGCTGTAGATATCTTCCAGTATTTTTACATACGGCTCATCTACACCCCGATTCCGCAATGCCTGCATGACTGCTGAGGTTTCGACTGAATCAAACGCTTCCTCGTAATCAATGAAAGCTATATACGAAGGTTGGTTATGTTGCGCACATTTCTCTACCACCTGATTGATACTGTGAATATGGTCTCTTGTTGAGTAGCCTTTAGGAATTCCTGCCTGGTCCCTTGGTTGACATAAGTCTAAGGTGTTCCTGATTCTATTTGTGATTACCTTAGTAAATACTTTGTAGGCAACGGACAGTAAGCTGACCGGTATATAATTTTTTCAAGTTTTTGGCGTCCCCTTTCTTCTGGATTAAGATTATGCTTGCGTTCTTCCAAGATTCCGGTACGCTCCAGGTCATGAGGCATTTCGTATACAGGGTGGCCAGTTTTTCTAGAACAATCTGCCCACCATGCTTCAACAAATCTGTAACCTGATCCTCCCCAGCTCCCTTCCTTGTTTGCAAAGCTCCCAAGCTTACTTTACTTGTGAAGTAAGCCCGGCATTACTTGTGAGATGTCAAGTTCCTCTAGAATTTCCTCTTGCTCTTCCATTATCGTCGTGGTTGCCACTGGCTGGTACTGTATAATCTCTATAGAACTCCTCATCCCTTTGAACTATCTTATCCATATATATATATATATATATATATATATATATATATATATATATATATTATAAAGCAACTATTGTTCTAAGTGGTCCAATGTTACTAGAAGATATTTTGGTTTAGGAACTGCCTATTCAATGCATGAAATATTCGTACTAACTGAATCAAAATAAAAACAGTTATTTCTTGGATTTATTATATTGTAACAGATACGAAAGGCACGGACAAGAGGAAAGAAGGGAAGACGAAGAGGACGAAGCGTTGGAGAGGCCGAGCTGCACTACTATCACGCGACGATCATCATCCATCGCCTGTAAATAAAACCATTTCTTCGCAACTCTTCGTAACAGTTGTGGTGGAAGGTGCGGGGTAATCGACACCCGAAGACGGAGGCTCAACCAGAAATTCTTCGACGGAGCCGTCGCATTGCTGGACTCCCACCGTATCTACCGGAGCTGAATATGTCCCACGACGCAGACGAACAACGGCCCATTCCAACAGCTGCGCCGACAAGTTCCGTTCTGCAGCTGAGAGATGCGCGTCCCTTCGCCGGAAGATCGGACGAAGACGTCGAGGAATGGCTCATCCATTATCACCGGGTGAGTGCCGCCAACAAGTGGAACAGCGCTTCTCAGCTTTCGAACGTCGTGTTCTTCCTAACGGATACTGCGTTGCTGTGGTTCGACAATAACGAGGAAACGTTCACAACATGGGGAAGATTTGTTCCCGAAATCAAAGAGAGATTCGGCGACTCCGCGACGAAAAAGAAAAGGGCGGAACAGACGCTACTGCAACGTGCCTATATTGAGGCGGTAATAAAACTGTGTAGGATGGTGGACTCTGGAATGTCTGAGGAAGATAAAGTCGGGCACATCCTGAAAGGAATTGCCGAAGACGTCTATAATTTCCTCATGGCAAAGGACAACCTGGCTTCCGTCACTGACATCATTCGGCATTGTCGTACTTTCGAGCAGCTGAAAACGAGGCGCATCACGCCGACGTTTGGCAGGCTAGCCAATGTGACAACAGTTGCAAGCGTGGACAGCAACCAGCCCCTCGATCTTGCATCAACGATCAGACAAATAGTTCGGGAAGAGCTCAGCCTGCACGCACAAGCGACACATTCAGGCACTCACAGCTTCCGCCTACCACCAGATTTCGAGTCAAACGTGGCATCCATCGCCCCGTATCCTGCGGCGAGGGGCACCGAGGATTATGAACTCGCGCCCCGACAGCAGCCACGTCTCTACGACAGAGGCGCTACTTATGACGCTCGGCCACAACGAGAGCAGCCGCGTTTTTACCCCCGAGGTCCTGTGACTTCTGTCAGGCCGCGACAAGAAGGGCACCGACCCTACTACCACGACGTGACTTATGAACGATATGACGGATTTCAGCGAGGCGCAGAGACACGTTATCCACATGACAACGAACTTTCTCGCCGCCCGCAGCAGCCTAGCATCCGTTTCGAGGAAGATGCTGTGCACCGCGACCCTCCCGTGTGCTACAACTGCGGTTCCACAGGCCATATAGCACGGTATTGTCGCCAAGGCCGTCAATCACGAAGGACACCACCAATGTTCTCGCCATCCAGACCCCGTACTTCATATGACTTGCGGACGACCGATTCCCTTCCAATGGACCACTTCCCACACGAGACCAGACGCAGCGATTCGCCAACTTCTGAGCGGAGTTTGACGCCGCCAAATAATCGTCCCCGTCGCTCTCCGTCCCCTCGGCGCCGTTCTTCGTCACCGCCGCCGGGAAACTAGCATCCGCGGCCAATGGAGGTGAGGTCGCCGGACGGTCTTTGCCAGAAATTCCTCTGCCTGTTGTGATGCTCAAAAACAAAGTGAATGTCTCGATTGACGGAATACCGACCATGGCGTTAGTTGATACTGGGGCGACTGTGTCTGTGATGAGCCTCGCTTTCAAGAACCGTCTAGGCCACAAAGTTATGTTTTCTTGGAACGACGGTATTACTTTTCGTGGAGTGGGCGGCGAGTGGCTTCATCCCCTTGGTGTTTGTGCTGTGAGTGTTTTGTTGGCTGGGAAAGTTTTTGTGTCGGAATTCGTTGTTCTTGCTCGTTGTTCGCACGATGTTATTCTTGGTATTGATTTTCTTGAACAGTGCGGCGCTTCCGTGGACTGCGGTTGTGGCGAAATATCATTGAACAAGTTAATTATAACAACAGATTCCGAACAAAGCTCGCGTGGCGAACACAGGGACACAGACACACTCATTGTTCTTGATGAAGTGATTGCACCATCGTGGTGCCTGACGCCCGTTCGTGTTTCTGCAACTACTGTTGACGCTGATTGTGTTGATCTTGTAGTTAGGCCTCTCCGCATAAACTGTGCTAAAAAAGATATACTTGTGCCCTGCTCTGTCATGTGCATGACGAAAGGAGTCGCCACATTGTGGGCGCTGAACTGTTCCGCCACGCCGGTTGTCCTTCCTCGCGGTATGAACATCGCTCTCTTCGATGAAGCCGCATGTAACTCAGTGGCGGCCCTAACTACGGACGTCTCTACAGCTTGCTCTCCTTGCGATAACAGCCATTTTGAAGAGCTAATGCTTGGCATGATCAGCAAGGCTCTCGGTACGTCGGAACGGCAAGCACTGGTACATGTCCTTGCCAGGCATGAGGCTGCATTCGACTTCACGCATGGAGATGCACCCCTTCATTTGCCGTCGTCCCGCGCTCGTCACAGAATAGATACCGGCTCCGCACACCCCATCCGCCAGAAGCCCTGCCGAGTGTCATCCTCCGAGAGAAAAGTTATTGCACAGCAAGTCAAGGAGATGATGGACAAAGGTGTCGTTCAAGAGTCGTCTAGTCCATGGGCAGCCCCAGTAATTCTGGTCAGAAAAAAAGATGGCTCCTGGAGATTCTGCGTGGATTACAGACATCTATACGCAGTGACGAAGAAGGATGTCTATCCACTACCGCGAATAGATGACGTCATTGATTGCTTACACGCTGCTTCTTACTTCTCAACACTTGATTTGCGATCGGGGTATTGGCAAATACCTATGGACCCTGCCGACAAGGAAAAGACCGCTTTCGTGACTCCAGATGGCCTATTCGAATTTAATGTTATGCCTTTTGGCCTTTGCAATGCTCCTGCCACCTTCGAAAGATTCATGGACACAGTACTACGTGGTCTGAAGTGGGAGATATGCATGTGTTACCTCGATGATGTTGTAATCTTTGGCCGCACGTTTGAAGAACATAATGAACGCCTCAGCCTTGTTCTCGACTGCATCGAGAAAGCTGGACTGCTTCTAAACTCAAAGAAATGTCGCTTTGGCGAACGCCAAACACTGGTCCTGGGACACTTAGTTGACAAGGATGGCGTCAGACCCGATCCTCGTAAGATTGAAGCGGTGAGCTCCTTCAAGCCACCACAATCAGCACGAGAACTTCGCTCATTCATTGGCCTATGTTCATATTTTCGTCGTTTTGTTCCCAGGTTTGCCGACATCGTTTACCCGTTGACAAGTATTTTGCGACAAAATGCATCCTTCAATTGGACACCAGAGTGTGACGCATCATTTTCTCAACTGAAGTTTATACTAACGTCAGCACCGCTCTTGCGTCACTTCGATCCGTCTTGCCCAACTGAAGTTCACACTGATGCTAGTGGAATTGGGATAGGAGCGGTGCTTGTACAACGTCACAGTGGCGCAGAACATGTAGTCGCATATGCCAGCCGTTGCCTGAGCAAATCTGAACGGAATTATACGGTTACGGAACAGGAATGCCTGGCAGCTGTTTTCGCCATACAGAAGTTTCGGTGTTATCTTTACGGTAGACCATTCAAGATTATCACCGACCATCATTCTTTATGCTGGCTGGTCGGTTTGCGTGATCGCTCTGGTCGCCTCGCACGTTGGGCATTGCGCCTCCAGGAATACGACTTTGTGGTGTCGTACAAGAATGGCCGTCGTCACGCTGACGCAGACTGCCTCTCTCGGATTCCTCTTGCGGCTACCGACTGCGATGCTGAGAATTTTGACGACTGTCTCGCTGCTGTTACTTCTACGTTCCCTGACGCGGCAGACTTTCAGCGAGAACAACGGAGTGATGTTACCCTCGATCCGCTTTTTGTCGCCGCCCGTACTTCACAAGGCAGCGGTCGCTTTACCGTCCGTGATAAATTACTCTACAAAACTAATTATTCTGGGCATGGAGCGCGTTTTCTGCTTGTTGTCCCGGAGAGCCTTCGCTCCGACGTTCTACGCGCCATGCATGACGATGTGACATCCGGCCATTTCGGTTTCGTACGAACGCTACACCGCACGCAGGAGCGCTTTTACTGGCCCAAGATGTACGAAACAACCAAGCGCTATGACGCTAGTTGTGAAACGTGCCAACGTCACAAGCGACCGACCACCGCAGCCCCGGGTCCCCTTCGGCCATTGACACCACCCAACACGCCATTCGAGCAAGTAGGCATTGACCTTTTGGGTCCATTCCCGTTATCTAGCAACAAGAACCGTTGGATAATTGTCTGCGTAGACAATCTTACACGGTATGCAGAAACTGCAGCCATACCGTCTTCCACCGCCGCTTGCGTGGCGGTCTTCCTGTTGCGTTCCGTGGTCCTTCGTCATGGCCCACCACGTGTCATCATCAGCGACCGTGGTCGCCAGTTCACTGCTGATGCCATTGAAGAGCTACTTCGTTTGTGCACTTCCCAGTTCCGTCATTCCACGCCGTATCATCCACAGACCAATGACCTCGTTGAAAGTACGAACAGAACGCTGACCAACATGCTTGCCATGTACGTCTCCTCCAATCATAAGAACTGGGACGACGTGCTGCCCTTCATCACTTACGCATACAACACGGCGAAACACGAAACCACGAACTATAGCCCATTTTATCTCCTCTATGCCAGGTTACCGCGAAGCCCTCTGGACACTTTCTTACCGTTCGTTCTGCACAGTGACGATTCTGTATCGAAGACTTTGTGTCTCGCCGAAGAAGCGCGTCGAATAGCTCGTCTTCGTACTCTGGCCTCGCAAAGTCGTTCGAAAGAGCGATACGACAACCGTCACGTACAAGTATCGTTGGAAAAAGGTGACTTGGTCCTTCTTTGGACACCGCAACGCAAGCGTGGATTGTGCCAAAAGTTATTGTCACAATATTGAGGCCCATTTGTAGTTGTGGACCGCCTGAGCGAACTCACTTACGTCATAGCTCGCCTACTGTGCAACGGTCGGCGATCAAGCAGAACTCAGCTGACTCACATTGCTCGCCTGAAGCCTTTCTACCCTGCTTGTGCATCCTGACTCGCCCCACGGGCTTCGTCTGCTTGCGGGGACATGTAACAGATACGAAAGGCACGGACAAGAGAAAAGAAGGGAAGACGAAGAGGACGAAGCGTTGGAGAGGCCGAGCTGCGCTACTATCACGCTGCGATCATCATCCATCGCCTGTAAATAAAACCATTTCTTCGCAACTCTTCGTAACAATATTAAGAACATGCCCTGTGCATAACTTTCTTCGTGAAGAAATTACTTAAGAGAGACTGACACAACTGCAATACACAAAGAATCTTTGCAAGTGTTGAAAAACATTATTGACCAGATTTCCAGCCTTCTGTCCACAAATGTATTATACTGTGCAGGTGTCAGTGTATACTCGATTCAATATGTAAATTTTATAGAAATATTTTTATAGAAATATGTAGGAATGAATTAGGCAACTCAAGACGTAAATTACTCATGTATATAAGTTACACCAAGAGCCTTGTGTGCTAATAAATGTCCACTGTGACACAGTTAGTTACAACAATTCATGATTTTTCTGTTGTGCTTGATAAATCAGGGCAGATTGATGTACTTATTTTAGATTTCTGCAAGGCATTTGACACAGTTCCCCACAGTAAACTTATTTATAAACTGGAAAGTATTGGCGTCCCTACTTACCTTGTTAATTGGATTAATGCTTATTTAAAACACAGGACACAGTACGTAAAGGTTAATGGTTGTAAATGTGAAGTGCTTCCAGTTATAGTCAGGTGTACCCCAAGGAAGCGGTTTAGGCCCGCTGCTCTTCTTAATTTATATTAATGATTTGCCGGCTGCTATTTCCGAAAATGTCTCTGTCAAGCTTTTTGCAGATGACTGCATTCTCTTCAAGAGCATAAGCGAGCGTAATGATCATTACCTCTTACAAAACTCACTATTAGCTGTTCATCAATGGTGCCTTAAATGGAATATGCAACTTAACCTAGATAAAACTGTCCTCTTGCGAATTTCGCGCAAAAAACAGGTTTCTCCTTTCTCTTACAGCCTTCTAAATCATTCTATTATGGAGGTCACACATCATAAATACTTAGGGGTTACAATAACAAATGATTTAACCTGGTCTGCGCATATTGCAGACATTTGTTCCTCATCATTTTCCAAGCTGTGCTTTCCGAGGCGGAAGCTTAGAGGCGCTCCAAGTAAGCTTAAACGTCTTGCATACATAACATTCATCAGATCAAAATTAGAGTACGCGTCGGTCTTATGGGACCCGTTCATAAAGAATGACATTTGCCAGCTTGAGATGGTGCAAAGGAAAGCGATTAGGTTTATTTATAACAAATACAGAAGGCTTGATTCACCTACGACACTAATGAAAACAAATAACATCCAACTACTTCAAGTACGTAGGAAAATTTTCCGTTTGTTGTTCCTGCATAACCTTTTAGCACATAAAGTAAACATTTCGCATCCCACAGAACTTAAACAGTTATCGTCTAGACGAACACACCACACAGGAAGTCATTTACTGGAACCAATTTTTGCAAGAACTGAAACATTCACAGTTTTTTCCCGAGGACGTTTCCGACTGGAACTGTCTTCCAGGGGTCATCTTCCAGTCCCCTAATTTTGTTAAAGCTCTAGAAGAGCATTTGTTTGAGTGAATGAGTGCTGTATATGTGCGTATGCGTATATATATGAATGAATATGTACATGTTGTATATATATTTTTCTGCTTGTCTATTAGCGGCAATCTGTTAGAGTGCCGTTCTTTCTTTTTCTTTTTCCTTTTTATGTCACAGTGTATTTACATGCCTTGTACAGCCCCTCCTGCATGGGCCATAACTGTTGGCCTGCAGTATTCTGAAATAAATAAATCAATAAATAATAATGAACTTTCCAATTACCACCACTCAACCTCTCTTGCAGCCCTCGATAGGATCAAATACTGACATCACTATATAGCATGCTGTCATTCAGGTACTCAAATACCAAGAACAGACAATGAATTCTGATTAAACATATGGTTTTATTTGGTGCTCCGAGGAAACAGACAGTGGAAAGCTAACTTATTAAACAATCATTTGCTGTAAAAAAGTACCCATTTGCAAAAAAAAAAAGAGAAGTATGAATAGAATAAGATCATAAGTATCTCGGGGATGAACCACATAAACCAGAACCTAGAGCCAACAAATACATGAACTGGTCCAAAAGAAGAAGTTCATATGTACCAAAAGAGAATACTGGGGAAAAAGCACAAAGAGCTTAGAAGGCAGATCGTTCAGACATCTGCAGTGTAATAATTAATACAACGAACATACACTGTTTCTAGGGACATGAGAACAGTAATTTTTTGAGATAGGGATGAAGAAAGATTACATTTCTAATAATGAAAAAACATAATATTACAAAGCAAACAGCTAATTTTACCGTCTTCATCCTATTGAGGTTTAACTGTACGTTTATGTTATTTCTCAGCTGTAAAAGCCTTGTGTGGGTCACTTTTCATAATTTCTTTAGCTCCATGTTTCATTACCTGCTGAAAGAAGATCTAGAGGAAATATGGGGACCTGAAAAAAGTGTTTCAGAGACCGTATCAGACCACATCCTGACATTTGTACTACCTGATGCAGTAGAACACTATGCTACAAGCTACACGCCCATAGACATTTTACTCAAGCTCTAGTTCAACATAGTTGTTGACCTACCCTGCAGTATCATGGTGCTGTGCTCTCCACTTATGTCCGCTCAAACTATGAGACTGCTTAAAGGACACGGAGCAGACAGTACAACTGTATGGCCGGTCACCCGTATGAATGCGCTGGTGTACCTTCATTGCACTCTTCAACGAGAAGCCCTGTAGGCATAAAGGGCACTGAAATGGCTTCTCACCTGTGTGGGTACGCAGGTGTTAGTTCAGGTGGTTCTTTCGCGAGAAACTCTGAAAGCATGAAGGGCACTGATATGGCTTTCCGCCTGTGTGGCTGCGCAGGTGGGATTTCATGCTGCCCTTTTGTGAGAAGCTCTGAAGGCATGAAGGGCACTGAAATGGCTTCTCAGCCGTGTGGATACGCAGGTGTTCGTTCAGGCGGCTCTTATGCGAGAAGCTCTGAGAGCATGAAGGGCACAGATATGGCTACTTCTCGCCTGTGTGGGTGCGAAGGTGGTATTTCAGGCTGGCCTTTAGTGAGTAGCCCTTAAGGCATAAAGGGCACTGAAATGGCTTCTCACCTGTGTGGGTGCGCAGGTGGGGCTTCATGCTGGCCTTTTGTGAAAAACTCTTAAGGCATGAAGGGCACTGAAATGGCTTCGCACCTGTGTGGGTGCGGAGGTGGTTATTAAGGACAAACTTTCGCGAGAAGCCGCGAGAGCATGAAGGGCACTCATAAGGCTTCTCGCCTGTGTGGGTACGCAGGTGGGATTTCAGGTAGGCCTTTTTTGAGAAGCTCCGAAGGCATGAAGGGCACTGAAATGGCTTCTCACCTGTGTGGGTGCGCAGGTGTTCATTCAGGTGACTCATTCGCAAGAAGCTCCGAGAGCATGAAGGGCACTGATATCGCTTCTCACCTGTGTCGGTGCACAGGTGGGACTTCAGGCTGGCCTTTTGTGAGAAGCTCTGAAGGCACGAAGGGCACTCAAATGGCTTCTCACTTGTGTGGGTGCACAGGTGTTCGTTCAGGCGGTTCTTTCGTGAGAAGCTATGAGGGCATGAAGGGCATTGAAATGGCTTCTCACCTGTGTGAGTGCGCAAGTGGATTTTTAGGTGGCTCTTTCGTGAAAGGCTCCGAGAGCATAAAGGGCACTGATATGGTTTTTCGTCAGTATGGAAGCTGGCATATGCGTCCAGATGAAGCAATTTATCAGCCTCGTGGTCACATTGGTCACATCGGTGCAGGAATTCTTGCTTTGAGTTGTCACACGTGGCAGTTGATGGAGAAATAGAAGACCTCGATGCTGCACAAAAAAAGAAGTAATTAAAGATAGCATGAAATACAAAAAAGAAAACAGGTGCGGAATCTAATTACAAGCTTTATTTTTTTTTATGGGGGCGGGAGACCTTGAGGGTGATTTCAAGTATGATTAAACAAAGAAATTTTGATGGTCCTTTTTAATTTACTCAATAGTTCTGCATTTGAATGCTTGACGATGCTGTTTGTGATGTCCGCCTATAATAGAAATTATTTTTTAGAGAGGTGTAAAATTAGAAAGTTAGAGAACGTGGAGTGTTCGAAGATTTTCACGGATTTCTAGGAACCTTAACAAACTGGTTAAAAATCTTTTGACCCAGCATGCTCTCTGATTCTTAATGAGCAATTGAGGCCCGGATGCCGTACTCGGCACTTGCAAAGCTTAGGATCCTCTGGCACAACAAATTTGTCTAATGTAAGACTTCATCAGTCGGTTTCTTGATCCCACACTAAACTTTGGCAATGTTTTCGTAAGTTGAGATTGCAAGGAGCCAGCTAAGAACAGTATTATGACGCGATAACACGAAGAGCCCTGTGTTGATGTCCTGCTATGGCGTCACGGTGAGTGAAAATTCTCATATATATTAGGTATCTGTATATGCCATACCTGGCTATACTACATACGGTATATGCGGGTTATAGAGACACACCATTCAATCACTAAAGTTGCTCATATGCGATCTCGGGAGTCCTGAAGGGCACACCGCAGCGACGTAGAGTGAATGCACAGCCTGGGCGTGACCCCCGCGATTGCTGCGGAGGAAGTCTCCGAGGCCCCGCACAGCGTTGCCTGCCTGCGCGGCAAGCTACACAGAGGGACTGGACTAACCTTTCGCTCCGCCGTGCATAACCGTGCAGCCAAGCACCCGCAAGAGAGGGAGAGGTCAGTGGAGAAGTGCAATAGTGCACTGCTGCTTGTGCACAGGTGCGCAGCTACGCGTGGTTCTGATATAGACCAATGTTGATCGAATACGTATTCGACGCGGAGATGTGGGAATTTTAAACTGCTTCGGTGAATGAATGTAGAACCCTGGGGGAAGTGATGCACTTAGCACGCAACGGTTGGGTATTTTTTGGTTTAGTGGACAAATCTAGTTCATGATATGCATTGGTAGGACAATTTCACCTCCTTAAAATGAGGTTTTAAATTTGGTGATCTCTATGGGGATTTCAGAGAATTTCATGTACTTCGTTATATCCATTATTTTCTTATATCCCGTTTCGTTATCAAGAGGTTCGAGCATTCGTTAACTACTAAACGCAACATAGCGACTCGTACAGAGGAGGAAAGAATGACAATGAATGTGGGGAAAAGGGAGTTTCTACACCCAGGAATGGAAAGATCGAGGGGTTACCCAGGAGATAATGAAAGTTTGAGCAGTCGAGAACATTCCCCAGAAGTGTAGCTTTGTGGCAGCGCACGCTTTACTGCCAAACAGACGCACCTCAAATTGAAATTTCTGTAATCCCTACCCCAACCCTGACCTTACTCTTAAAGGGCCCCTGAAACGGTTCGGACAAATTTTGTAGACGCGTAGGGTACAGCTTAAGTAGAACATTCGCACCACAATTTGAGTGAAGCGTTACGTATTAATGGAGCTACATGCGATTAGAAGCTACCCTCCTCCCCATCCACGCTTTTCCTCCTCAACTCGTTCGCCGAGCGAGCGGGGCTACGCTCCGCCTTCACTGGTCCTGCGTCACGATGCGACGTCACATCGTCCACTTCCGTTTGTTTTGGAGCCCGCCCCCGCCTGCGCGAGACCTCTCCGCTAGCCGCTTGGCTGTCGACCCCAAGCGAGAGCTATCGAAGCAGCGTGCGTTACGAGCATTCTGTCGTAGCGCCGAACGTGTCTGGTATTCCGTTAACCACAGGCAAGCTGGTCATTTCGGCAAATCACTGGAGGCATAAACTCAAGCTGATGAAGGAACTTTGGCGTAGACGTACGTGAGCGGCCTGATCGGTCTACACGGTCCAGACACTTGTTGGCGCAGCGCTTAACCAGCCAAACAAAGCGCTAATATTGCTCTAACCAAGTGTAAAACATTTTAAACATTTATAAAAACAACGTGTCGATGATTACACTCCTGCGAAAAATACGCACCAGCAGCAAAGAAGAATACGCTTCGTTGCTGCTACTGTGTATGGTTGCGCTCTATGCCACCAGGTGGCTGCACCGTGCAGACCATTCACATTTGCCCTTCTGCTCATCTCGGCTCATCCCGTTACGGCACAGTCAAGCGGCCAGACCCTGTCCCCTTGCGCTTACGTTTGCCCTAATACGGGACTCGCGAAACGCTGTTGCGTTAGTAATCTTCCGGTGTAAAGTGACGGCCACAAACGCGCAAATCCTGGCACCGATCGTATAGCGGCAGTCCGATGCGCAGCAGCCAGTGCGCTCGTACGCTGCCTTGCAGAGGGACACGATGTCGAAGCTTGACATATTGCCAGTCGCTACGTTTGTAGTCCACAAGGCAACAAAGTCGAATCATAGTGCTCGCGAAAAGACTGAGACCAACTCTAAACGCGGAGCTCTCGTCGTTGTACGTTGTAACACAAGCAGACGACACTTGCTGTGTGCCGGAAGTGCTTAAGTGTACTGAAAAATTGTTCTTGTGCATTCTCTTTATGCTACTTTCTTTTCATAAAAACAAATTAACTAACATTCCAACTATTACGAAGATCATTTGTTTACCATAAAGTTGGAGAAATTATCGATCACGCGCCCTGGTCAGCCAATCGCATAGCTCGCCCCACTGACGTCATACGGGTGATTTTGGTCATATGGGTAGGGGCGGCTTAAAATTCCGCCGAGCAGTGCGCTGCGATCGGCAGCGATGTGCATTTTTAAAACCTTATAATAAATTACACGCTTTACGCAGAGCACTTAGATGTGTCAATTAATGATCAGAAGGACCTACTCTAACGACTCAGTACGTTTGTAGAAAATCGTCAAAAGCGTTTCAGGGTCCCTTTAAATGTTTACCATTTTTGGTGCGAGCTACAGGTGCAAAAATATAACAACTAAAGTGGAACAATTTGACATGCACTCTATTCATTGCGCTCTGCTCAGGCGTCCTCTGCCAGAACCCATGAATAATGGCACAAGTCAGTGCCACAGTCACAAGCACTGAGTCAGACAGAGGCGAATCAAAGAGCACAATAGCACTTTGGAACCAGGTAAAAAAGCAGATAGTTTCGTTTTCAGCACGAAACGACTGCACAATGTGGGAACCAGCACACAAAACCGAAGTATGTCTCACCTGCTACGGCAAAGACTAAAACAAAGACTCACAGACATTCTAGTTCTAAATATTACTATTTCTCTAATCGTGAAATCGTTTATTGAAGCAACATATCAAACAAATAGTTGATGCCTTCAATAATTCTCGAAGTCATATATTATTATAAGTGACGTCACAGCATTGTAGGAGACATGGGCACACCCTTGTGGTTAACCTTGACTCATTGGCTAAGAATTCGGTGCCTGTGAGGCGAAGGGCGCACAGCGCTTCGTTTCAAATTTGAGCCCTTTTTGCGGGGTAATACTGAGCAAAGTCGCGCTTATGCGAAAAGCTCTGATAGCAGAAGTGCCAATCGTGCGGCTTCTCCTCATGCTGTTGCACTTTTGTGCAATGAGTGAGGATAGGACGTATATCGCATAGTCACAACTGTCGCAATATTTAAGGCAGCTCTGCTGCAATTCCTCGTGCTTGACAATTCGTAAGGAGCCGTTGTATATGCTTCTCTGTCCACAGAAGCATAAAAAGTAATTGAATCGGCCCAATTGAACATTTTTCCAACATAACATTATAGCAAAAATTCTAAACGATCTTAACATCAGGCTCATTCTTCACTTATGCCAAATGAGCAAGGTTCACAGTTCATGGAGAAAGTTAAGTTTATTTACAACAGGCATACATAGTAGAAATAGATAACTGAAGCTGCATCACCATACTTTTCTTTGGTAACATTTGTTTATTTTAAGATGTCAATACAAAGCAAAATTAAGCCTCTTCTCTGCAGAGTGACGTTTTGGTACACCACAGTAAGTGCTATTCACTCGCTTTCCTTAAATGAATCTTCAGATTCACTCCTTAGTTACCAGACTTGAAAAGTTTTTTTTTTTTAAGATTGAAAGTTTATTGCAAGAATCGCTTTTCACATACATCATTCAAACATGCATCGCCACATCAAGGGGGAGGCTAAAGCCTGTATGTGCCTGACGAGGCCCGCCTTCCTGGTGATGACAACGAACGCATTTGAGATGGCAACACGCTTCCTTGTGCGGCAGCATCAGAATCACACCAAAAAAGAACACCCAAAATTCTGCACAGTATAAATACGTTTCAGCATAACCTATTATTCAGCTACAGCTGTGAAAGAGAGCAACACATGCAGCACTAAAAAATAAATAAGTAATCGGACACGTTATGACCACAATAAGTCGAAGTTGTGTGTAATATCACTCCAGGAATAAGGTTCCCAATGAGCTCCAGCCACACGGGGAAGGTGCGAGGCGAAATCCGGCAACACTGCTGCGCGCGGCTGTTCCCCCTCTCACGGTTCCCCCCTGCCTCGCTTCGCTGCGCCCCTCATTCTTGGCTCAGCAGCCGTCCGATATGGAGGTTCCCATTGTTGATCCCACCAAGCGTAAATTCATTCCGTAATTCGCTTTTTGTCGGCCAAAGGGACTCCACCCGCGGATATTCATCGTCAATTGACAGAGGCGTATGGCGACAAGTGTATGTCCGTTCAACACGTCTGAAAGTGGTGCAGGGATTTTAGTGCCAGTCGGAAGGAAGTCCACGATGAAGAGTGGACTTCCGCCAGTTTAGGAGAAGGTTATCGAGATGGACCAACGCGAAGTGCTTCAAAACAGGATAATCACCGTCCGTGAACTTGTTGCTCCGATTCCTGGGAGTTCTTACGGTACAGTGGAAAGAGCTTTGACTGAAAAATTGGGGTTTCACAAGTGTTGTGCTCGACGGATACTGCGGCTATTGACATCAGACCGCAAGGAGAAATGCCTTGACTGTGCCCGCCAGTTTCTTCAAAAGTGTCAAGAAGATAAGGAAGTATTGTTGGATACCATTGTTACGGGAGATGAAATGTGGGTGTTTCATTTCACTCCCGAAACGAAACAAAAATCCAAACAGTGGCGTCACCCAGAGTCAGCACAGTTGGAAAGAAGTTCAAAGAAGCTCCTTAATTCTGTTGCCAAAGTCATAGCCAGTTTAGAACGACAGAAAGCTGAGGTAAGGATTCATTATGCAAAAAAGAAGTGAGGCGTGCAGACAGGACACAAGAGTAGAGAAGTGAACAGCACGAATTGTGGACAACACATTTCTAGTACTCTGAGCCCTTTCCCATGTTCCCCTACTTATCTCCACAATCCTGCTTCGTTAGCTTCCTTAATTGCGATATGTATGATCCGCGCTAGAACCATGTCATGGTTTAGTCGTAATCGCGTCGTCCCATTGGAATTTCAAATGATGTGCGGCTTCCCTCAACCATCAACTGGGCATGCCAGGAGGATAGGAGCTATTCTATCTGCTGAATCATGGCGCCAAGTTAGGTTCTATCAGGAGTGCCTAAAGGTCCGTCGCGCGGCCCTGGGAGACGGTCGCCATTGGAACCGCCCCTACGCCGATTGGAATAGGGTAGCCGTGCAACACGCGGACTTCCTATGGAGGATGAAACTTCCGGAGCTTCAACAAAGTAAGAGGAAACACCTTTCTATTAATTCACCGTCAAATAACGTAATGGTCCTTGGAGACGCCATCGTAAGTGATAACCATAGAAGAACCCTTGTTTTAGGTCCTAAGCACTGTTTTAAGCCTAACATAAAACCCGTTGACGCTTTAAGCATACCGCGCTACATAACCAGGTTCGTCCCGGAAGAACGCTCGCGCTGTATTTCAGATTGCATTGCTAGCATTAAACAATCAAATTCTCACTTTAAGACGTCTGACCCTGTCCGACGATTAGTTGATTACCTTGTGGAGCATAAACTTAGACCAGCAATATCTGACAAGGAAGGCTATTCCGTAATTATGCCAGATGACATGTTTTCAGAAAAAGCGATTTCAGCCATAGAAAATAATTTACAGCCAGTAAAACTCAAGCCTTCGGTAGTTAAGCAACGTGCGTTTGACCTCTTGTCAAGACATAATCTTGATAGGGTTGTCTGTAATGTCAAGAAAGCTAAATCCCTCACCTTAGAACTGTTTTTCTCGGCCAAGACCCAAAAGCAAGAAATTCCTTTTCGTGCTATAGTGTCAGAGAAAGGGACGTGGCAGGTCCGTGTCGCTAGTTACCTACAGAAGTGCTTAGCTTCACTAGTTTTTTCAGACCCCTTTTGATTGCGTAATTCTTAGGCACTAGTTCAATATTTGAGGGAGGAAATCCTGGTGATTGTACAGCTTTTAGTATGGATATCGAAGAACTGTATTATTCTTTGCCGCATGACGGGTTGCTAAATTCCGTAAATGAGTGCATTAAAGAACAAGTGCTAGAGTCGTATTTTATTGACAGATGCGGTGTTTCCACGGGAGCTTTTCTAGAAATTCTTTCAATGTACCTGAAGTCAACGCTGACTGGGTGGAGAGATGGCGTTTTTCTGCAGAAATCAGGTATTTGTATTGGCTCAAAAGTTGCCCCTATTCTTAGCAATATTTACCTGAGTAAGGTTGACAACTGCCTAGAGAAAGACTTAGGTGATTGCGTTATCAAGATATTTCGTTACGTTGATGATTACCTGATTTTCTGAAATAGGAAAGAATTCGATTCCGCTGCTACTTCAGTAAGTGAACAATGTAAACGTTATGGAGGAGGATTAAAGTTTACCAAGAAATTTCCTCAGCGACGCGTAATTCAGTTTCTTGACATTTCCTTGGTCTTCGAACAGAATCATGTTTGTTGGCAGTACTCCCTAAGATCTTCGAAGCCGTTGCTAAACTTTCAATCCAAGCATTCCAAAGTAGTAAAAAACGGAATTGCCATGTCGTGCCTTAAGTCTTCCCTCACCAGATCATGCATGCACAAAATGAGCGCCAGTTTTAATGCGCAGATCCAGCGCCTATTAGAAGCAGGTTATCCTAGTGTAGCAGTGGCCACTGTGGCTGAGCGCCTAAAAAAGTCGGTTTCGAGAGGGACGGACGTGATTACAGAAAGCAGTAATAGCAAAAAAAAGAGTAGTGGCTATTCCGTATATTTATTCAGTGTCGCACAGGCTTAAAAAAGTTGCAAGTAGATATGATGTTAATGTTGCTTTCACTGCTCCCAATAAGCTAGGTAAGATATGCGCTGCCGAACAGAGAACAAAGGAGCAGGCAAAAGGCAAAAAACGAACAGATATTTGTCCAGTGAAGCACGATAAGAACAACAGTTTTACTGACTGTTGTATGTGTGTGGTTTATAAAATTCCTCTTAGCTGTGGCCAGTTCTACGTATGGCAAACGGGACGGTGTATCAATCAGAGGCTAATGGAACATAAAAGGTCGTTAACTGGTGGATCGCCTTCTAATATTTCGCTACATTGCCAAGATTGTAACTGCACGCCAGAGTTACATCAATGCGCGATATTGTAAAGGCATAAGAATGAAGATACGCGTCTTATGGTAGAGGCATGGCATATCTGTAATGGTGGAAGTGTGTGCGTGAGTCAGCCATCGATTACCTTACATAAGGAAGAGATTAAGTGCCTGAACAGCTATTTCTCACGTAGACCGGCACGTGTACCCGACTGACACGTGGTGTTACCATTCCTGAGCATGCGCAGATGAGTTTTGTGTCTTCTTTCTTTTTTCGCCTCAGTGCTCCCTTCAGTTGATAGTCGGCGTTCGTGTTGTCCCCTTCTCTACTCTTGTGTCCTGTCTGCACGCCTCACTTCTTTTTTGCATAATCATAGCCAGTGTTTTTTGGGGTCGTAAGGGGATACTGCTGATCAATTTCATGGGAACGTGGGACAACAATCAACTCAGACAGTTATTGTGCAACACTAATAAAACTCAGGCAAGCTATCCAGAACCGAAGGCGAGGATGACTCGCTGCCGGTGTAACGCTGCTTCACGAGAACGTTCGACCTGACGTCTCCCGTCAAAACCAGGAACTTTTGACAAACTTTGAGTGGACTGTCATGCCCCACCTACCATACAGTCCAGACCTTGTGCGCAGTGATTATCACTTGTTCCCCAAGTTAAAGGAACGTTTGAGTGGCCAACGAACCAGGAGCGCCAATGAAGTCAAACAAGAGTTGAAACGCTTCCTCAGTGGATTGGCGGCGGAGTTCAACGACACTGGGATACGATTACGCAGAAAAATAGAGTAATGTTTCCTCTTTTCGATGGTGTAAATTTCTATGAGAATAAACAATGTTGTCGATTTCTAAAATTGATGGAAACCATATTTCTGGATGAACCCTTAATAGATCCACACTTCTTTTTTGTAAAGTATTTTACAAGAGAACTATGTATTAGATTTTCGCTTGCTTTGTTATCATTCAGGAAAGTTATGATGCTATGTTCAAAGGTTAGAAGCCCACAGCTAGTTCTAGCCTCTGGAATCCTGCAAAATGCACGTCGCAGTTCAGAAACAGCACCAGGCTGTGCAAGTGAACAAAACCTAAGGTTAGTTGCTGTGGGTCATGTAATCAGCCTAAAAGTTAGGCTTGCTGTGGATCTTGTGACCAGCCTATATTGCATGCCGAAAGGTTACTAAGGTATGCGTATTAAGAAGCGCTGGTATTCGTCGGTATTCCTGTGTTATCGAAGTTCTGGGAATATTACCGTTTGCTCTGATTGCCTTGTTTGCTATATAATTGAGGGGTTTAGGTTTGCATATGTTGTCTACCTCAGAAAAGTAAACAGTAATGAAGAACTGACTGGGTAAGTGTCAAACATAGTGTTTTTTTCAGCAAAGTTGGTAGGACAAGCCTTATTATATGTATTAGACCGACTTAGCATGGTATACTGAAACGCAGGTAATTAATATGCAGAGTCAAGGTTAACTGTTCACTAAATGCCACTCCAAGAAAACGTATTGAGCTCACACATTCTATTTTTTTGCTTTTTCAAACTGAAGATAGGGTCAAAATGTAGAATTTCATTCTTAAGTTTAAGGACAATAAATATTCTTTTGCACACATGTAGCTGAAATTTGACCATGTTCAGAGAAATATTTCTTTGCATTTACTAGAGTGTTCAAGTTGTGACTGCAGAAAAATATGATAGTGTCATCTACATACAGAACTATATCAGCTCTACTAGGTATACTAATATCACTATGAACTAGGAGAAGCAAGGGCCCCAAAATGGAGCCCTGTGGAACACCTGTGGAACATGTGCCAAAAGTAGATGGGTTACAGTTTACAACTGCGCACTGTATTAAAAACGATAAGTAACTATTAATAATCTCCAGGGATGTACAACTTATTCCATAAAGCAGCAATTTATGTAAGAATATTTTATGTTTAATACAGTTGAGAACGAAAGCCAACTTCTGGGGAATTCTCATGCTTTTTGAAGTTCAATGTATCAGTAATGTGCCATTTTTGTTCGATGTAACCATATCTTTTGCGATAATTTCTTTATTATGCAACAGTATTCTAAAAATTGTTCAATATAAGGAATAATTCGATGCAAACATGTTCGACATTTAGTCAGCTTTGACTTTACACATAACAGAGAGTTCAAATCCTTCATCCTTGCAAGACAAGAAAATTTGGTTAGTACCGACACCTAGGGCATATTATACCGAGCAGTCTCGTTTTTATACTCTTCCAGTATTATTAAATAAATTAAACAAAAGATTGTTTGACCCCTTTCAGCATTCAATTGATGCTATTAAGCGATTTTTTCTAAGCAAACCTACGTGATATTGCACTCAGTTTAAAGCTATACCGCTTTTGTTTTTTCGTTTCCCCATAACATGTTATTTGTTTATTCTAGTGCATATGTTTTTCCCCATAACATCTTATTTGTTTTTTTCGAATGCCTATGTCTTGTGCTGCGATGCATAGCACTGCTTTTTACGAAGTGTTTTGTTATCTTGTTTCAGTATTTATTGCAAAACCTGAAAATAGCTGCCTGTGTACTGTACTGCCAAGCTGATAAAGGGGGCAGGACATCTGCCAAGCTTACGAGCTTTTAGTCTTCTCTCCTTTCCTGTCCAAGAGAAAAATAAAGACTGAATTGAATAATGTGCCGCTTCGCAAAGAACGTAGAAACACGTTGGTCCCATTAGGCTTCGAAACCATTGCTGATCGAGGACACAACTAAGAGGTATAAATTAATGATTTGGTGTGAGGAGAGAGAGCGTAACCTTTCATTTCAAATCAACAAGATTTGAGTCCGGCGTCTTTTTAGTGGGTCTGGGCACCCGCCGCGGACGCGGTTCCGAGACCTTCTCTCGAAGCGGCTTCCTCGGCTCGCTGGACGGCCCAGAGTTGTGCTGTCAGGTCAGAGCTGAGCAGTGCGGTCATCCAGCGTGACTGGAGGCTGGCGGTGGAAGAGACGGAGGGGTCGGCACTGCCCGACTTGTTTGTTAGGTCCCGACACTCCCATAAGACCTCGTCACACGATGTGCATCTGTTTGTGGTGTACATGTCTGGGTACATGGCGTGCATGGCGTGGTGTGAGGAAGTGTTAAAATATATGTACCACAACATTGTCATTTTTATTTTCCGAGAAAGGGATTATATGCATTTACTAAAGATGTTGTATTTGTATGTGTACAACCTGTAAGAAGGCATGTTCCTGGTATGTTCATTTGTGCAGCAACTGATGTTAGAAGATAACCCTTTAAGAAAGATCTCACATTCTAGTTGTAAACCTTAACTGGGCTGTTACAAACTTACTTTATGTATCGAGTTTATACAGTTCATAGCACAGATCTATGCTTTTTAGCTAGAACACAAAGGAACGCCCAATACTTTTCTTGCCTCTGTTGTTTTCTTCTACTCGGTACCCCAGCCTTCTCAAGGTGTCTCTTCCTAAATTGCTCAGCTTGAGTCTCTGGAGTTGGCTTCTTCCATGAGCTCCCGCCAGCTTTTGCCACGTGTTGTGGATTATGATGCTACTGGCGCATGCCATTTCGTAGCAGCTGTTGCAGCCACTAGAAATCCATTTTGGACCAGCAAAACAGACATTCGGAGCAAATTGTGAAAGCAATTGCAATCTATATTATACGAAGTTTTTACTGTGGGCAGGATATGTGAAAGCAGTAAGTAGTCACTCATTCATAAACGCAATCCAAATACTAAAAATCACCCACCGCTTCATCGCAGCGCTTAGTATAAACTGTGACGAAGTGCTGGTGCCTAGGGTGCGCTTAAAAACAACTACAGCGGCTTAGAAAATCGTGGAGGTACTTAGACGGAGCTACGAAGAGACCTCGGAAAAGTTTTGAGAACATTCAGCGGCATCTTGGTGCCATAAATGCACTGTGTAAGCTGGACCGCTCTGTGAAAAACAACTATTTTAATCACACAGCACAACCCAGTACCATAGGGGCACCCTCCTTTTCTACCTCTAGATAGAACCCGCTATCATTTTTTTTATTTTTACCTTCCCACGAGGCCATTATCTCCACATTTTCAAGTCCGTTAAAATTGAAGTATAGGTAATCTTGATAAAACAAATGCCGTCTGTGCGAATAGTTGCTAGCACAAGAAGTTTATCTGCTGTTGCAGACAACTTTGCAAACAAACAGAACGGCAAACAGATGTATTTTTTTCAGAAGTTATCGCGTGTATATATACATATATATATATATATATATATATTCTCTCTCTCCAGCGTGACTCCCAGCTTTCTCTGACCCGTCAGGGTCAGTGGTTACTGGCCCATGGGCGGGTATCTCTCCCATTCCCGTTTCCACCTTTACCCCTCCAAAATCCACCCCGGCTCCCAATCTTCGCATCCTCCCCCTCCCGTCCAATATGTCCTCTGTCCTGCATGCCGACCGTCGTCACGCGGGCGCGCAGCATCATTCTCCCCTCTTTACTACCCAGGGAGTAGCCTACACGGATGCCTCTTTCATAGCTCCTTGAGGTTCCTGCGGCTACGCTATCCACCGTCCCCACCTCCCAGCACCTGAAACTCACACGAGTGGGCCGTACCTGCACCCTCCGAATGCACTCTCTCTCGCGGTCCTTGCCATTTCACATGCCCTACAATCATTTCCCTCCCTTCCCTCGCTCCCAGAGTACGCGATATACACCGACTCCCAAGCCGCCACTCACCACATACAGAATCGCACCCTACCCCATTCACTCCAGCAAGAGGTCGAACGAGCGGTCTCCGCACTGCAACCTTCCACCGTCTTCCTCCGCTGGGTCCCTGGGCATTCGGGGATTGACGGCAATGAGCTGGCCTATCAGCTCGCCCGTGACGTTTTAAACCGGGCACCGTTGATCCCCTGGTCCAGGCCCTCGGAGGATTCAGGGGGACTCTCCCTGCGCCGCACTATCAAGGAAGTTTACCTCCACCTCCGTCTCGACAAGTCCGTTAAAGTTGAAGTATCGGTAATTTTGATAAAACAAATGTCGTCTGTGCAAATAGTTGCTTGAACAAAAAGATTATCTGCTGTGGCAGACAACTTTTCAAACAAACAGAACGGCAAACAGAAAATGGATTTTTTTCACGATTTATCGTACACACACACACACACACACACACACACATATATATATATATATATATATATATATATATATATATACACACACACAACGAGAAGAAAGGGGGTTAACCGAGGGGCCCGATTTTTATTAGTCACATCATAAGAAGCCAGCAAACACCGATACCAAGGACAACATAGGGGAAATTACTTGTGCTAATAAATGAAGTAATGAAACGATAAATTAATCGAAATTAAAGTGGATGATAAAACAACTTGCCGCAGGTGGGAACCGAACCCACAACCTTCGCATTTCGCGTGCGATGCTCTACCAATTGAGCTACCGCGGCGCTGTTTTCCCATCCACTTTCTTGGGTATTTATGTGTCCTAGTAGAACCCTGGCAGTGTTAGCCAGCGCCGCCACTCACAGACCTTGGCGGCGGGCGTGGAACGTCCTTCATGCCGCAGGCGTCACGAGAGCGTGGTCTTTTCACGTATATGAATCACGTATATTTCACGTATATTTCACGCATCGTTGATCCCCTGGTCCAGGCCCTCGGAGGATTCAGGGGGAGTCCTTGATATGTCATAGAATGACATATCATTTGACAGAATAAAACCTTCAACCATTTGCCCTCTTTGGTCAGTTTTGATACTGCCCCAAAGAGTACCATGAGCATTAAAATATCCCACTAAAACAAATGGCTCCGGTAATTGACCTGTTATATTTTCTAAGTGTTTAACGGTAAAATGGGTGTGGGGTGGGATATACAGCGAGCAAATGGTGATGGTTTTGTGAGTTATAACGGTTACAGCAACGGTTTCTATGTGACTCGTAATCGGAACTTCTCTAACTGCAATACCGCCCTGCACAACAATGGCTACACCACCCGAAAGCCGGTTCATCTGAGTACGGTCGCGCCGTACAACAGTGAAATCTTTTAAAACATGTTTGTGTTTTTCACCTAGGTTTGTTTCCTGTAAGCACAAGGCCACAGTTATGTCAAAGACCTCTACAATTACAGTGAATAATAAAAGCCATTATGGAATTGAAAAGTAAAAAATGGCTTTAATAGTTGAATAGGAGATAGGAAAGATGTTAGGTAATGTAGAACTCAAGAAGGGTAATACAAAGGAGCGATAACCTTCAGGTTGAGACTTCAGGCTTCAGACTGGTGTCTGCAAGGTCTGTGAAGACGATGGAGCAGCGTCGGGTGCTTCCATCACGGGGGCGAGGGGAGTCACTGTGGAAACACTGCGCGTGGGCTCGGAGGACTCCGGAGGCCTCTGTGACGCTTCCCCCGCCTGCGTCACATCGGCATAACTTCTTCGCGGAAGGTATGATAGCCGCTTTCTGGCTTCAAAGAACGAATCTTTTTTTCTTTCCCAGTTACTGCAATGACTTCCTTTTCCTTTTTCCAGCATAGGCAAGACCGCGAGTAGGCTGGATGGTCTCCTTTGCAGTTAATACAATGTGGGGAAGAAGTGCAGTTTTCAGATTGATGATCACTCGAGCTTTATTTAGCACAGGTTGTTTGGCCTCGGAATGCATGTGAAGCATGTCCGAACCTTTGGCCCTTGAAACAACGTCTGGGGTTCGGGATATATGGTCTCACATTGACTTTAACATAACCTGCATCGAGTGAAGTAGGCATTTCGCTTGTTCCAAAGGTGAGTATGACATGTTTGGTGGGGATTTCTTGGTTGTTTCTGCGGATTACAATTCTTTGTACTTTTGTCACATTTTGTTCTTGGAAACCCCCAAGGAGTTCCTCATCGCTCAATCCAATGAAGTCTTCTTCAGATATTACTCCCCTGCTTGTATTAAGTGTTCTATGGACTGACACTGTCACTGTCGCGTCGCCAATACTGGTAAGGTCAGTGAGCTTCTCTGCTCGGTTTTTATCATTCAGTTCTAGGAGGAGGTCCCCAATAGACATTTTGGAGGCTTGGTACCTCGGTCCGATTTTTTCTTTCAGGCATTTGGATACAAGGAATGGAGAGAGCTTCCTTACTGGCATGTTGCTTTCGCTGTGTACTACATAGTACTTGGGGAAGGATGGAGCGTTGCTCCGAAAGGAGAAATGGAATGGTACTTCAGTGCAGTATCTTTTCAGACGCCGATCATAGACAACAGAGGTTTGTGCTGCCATAGAAAGTGTGTATGTTCGGCAACAGCGCCGACCGCCCATCACGGAGCCCAACGAGGGGACGCGGCAGAGCTTGTGTACAAGCCTGTACGACGCCAGCCGTATGCCGTCACTATAACCAAATATGCTGTATCCAAGGTAGGATAGCCACACAAGGCTAACCCTTGCCGCCGTGGAGAAAGAAAGTAAATGGAAGAGAGGAAAAGTCAGGAAAGGTCAAAAGTGAGAGATGAACACGAAGATTTGAGGAGAGAGCGATAGGAAAGGGCGACTGCCGATTTCCCCCAGGTGGGTCATTCTGGAGGTGCCGTCTACGTGAAGCCGATGCCAAAGGGGCGTGTTGCCGCCGCCGAGGGGCCGTAAAGGTCCAAACACACGGCATTGGCTCAACCCCCAGGATCCCCTTTTCCCGGACACGGCTAAGCCGCGCACGGCTACACGCGGGAGGGTCCAACCCTCGTGTGCTCGGGTACGTGGTGTCGCAACACACCAAACGCCTGCTGACGCAGACACCCCTGCGGGGGCCAATGCAAAGATCGTACATGCTCACTATACAGAACGGGTTTGTTCCTGGATCAAACCTTCCTAGCTCTTCGAGACATCTACTGTCTACGAATATTACAGCAAAGGTAGTGCTGATTAACGATTCTGTTCTCTGCAGCAGTGGTTTAATAAGGGTTCGCAAAAGCATTTTCAGCGTCCACAGAGCCTTTGCGCATAAGTTGAATCCAAGAGTACAGTGTGCAGTGCATCACACCTTCTGCAGGGCTATGCAAGGTGGTGCTTGCCAACCATGATAATTAATCAAAGATGAGGCCATACCATCACTGCTACTACATATATGGCGTTTGGCACGTGCCAGGAAACCTTCCTCTTGGCAGGGTTGACAAAGTCCATGTTCACAATCTGGTCACACAAGCATCTAGCGTGACACCGGGTAGTTAGGAGGGTACAAAAGTTCAATGGTAGAAAGTCCGGGTCTATGAAAACAAGCGTCAAGGCAAGCTGCAATGCATTTTGTGTGGAGAAATTCTTGCATAAAGCTCCCTTTGATTTAAGCAAGCTAGCCTGCCACCGGACACAGCACCCCCCCAGACTATGGATAATCAAACATAACACTGAGAAGTGTAAATCTAAAAGGACCTTGACTTCTTTAAGACTGGAGAAAAAAAATGCCTTGAAATGCCTTAAAATGCCGGGGCACGACACCGCACCGGGAATGGCACGCTCACGCCGGTTCTTGTTACAGGGCGCTATCAGCTGGGCAGTCTGTTCTTAGTTTGTTCACCCAAGCCAGAACTTTGGTGTCAAGCTGTCACCACCACTGTCTGCTTCACAGCGCTGGAGGCCGGTTCTGGACGAAGCTTGCTACACCAACTGGCAACCCGGGCGTGCGAAGACTACCCTCGACACAGCGTGCGGAAGCCTTAAATGCCAGCCATCAACAGCGCACTTCGGGCACGACACCGCACCGGGAATGGCACGCTCACGCCGGTTCTTGTTACAGGTCAGTTACCTGAATAATGCGGCGTATGTTAGGAGCAGTAACTACTGTTTATGTGCGGTGTCGTGCCCTGTAGAACTTCATGATTTGTTTAAGCGGTTTTTGCTGTTGTATTCCAACATTCATAATGCATTTTCTGCCCAAGTTCTGCTCATACTTTCTGGAGACGTTGAACTAAATCCTGGTCCAATGTCCAAAACTGAAGCTGATGCATTGGCCCAGGCTCTAGAATCCATTCGAAAGCTTGAAAATGGTCACGCTGCTTTAATCGCCGAACTTAAGGAGGCGAAAGAAAAGCAAGAGGCAGCAGAAAACGAAATCAAGCTGCTCAGTGCAAAAATAATAAAATTAGAATCCGCCACTTCTTCGCATTCCACAGCCGAAGCCGGGACAAATTCTGATGCTATAAGCAACGTTTCCGAGCAATTGGCAGCCATATCTTCAAGATGCAATTACACTGAAAATAGACTACGGCGCTCGAATCTCTTGTTTTTTGGAATAGATGATGATCCCAAAGAAGATTGGGCTGCGTCCGAGCAAAAAATTATCAAGTTTTGCTCAGAAAAACTTGGCGTTAATACGACAGCTCAACAATTCGAGCGCGTGCACCGTTTGGGCAAACATTCGCAAGAAAAACGCAGGCCAATCATAGCAAGGGTCACTTTTTCCAAAGACAAAGAGCGTATCTTGGCTTCAGCACCTAAACTTAAGGGATCGACGTTTTCAATCCGCGAGGATTTTTCTTCCGCAACGCGACAAGCGAGGCGGAAATTAATTAGCTTTGCCAGGAATAATGACAAGGCATTTAAGTTGCATGTCGACCGAATGCGCATAGACTCTGAGACGTACACCTACGATGTTTCAACCGATGCAGTTGTCTTGGTCAACAGATAGCTCCGGCACAATACGCATGTGCGCAATCACCATAAACCAAATCAAACGTTTACTTCTTCATCCTTATCCTTATCGTTTGCTAACATCCGTAGTATTATGTCAAAGCGCGATCTTGTTTCTTCTTTTCTCGACGATTGCAACTCGGATGCTCTTGCTTTTACCGAAACCTGGTTAAACCCTGAAATAACTGACAACGAAATCTTTCCCGGTAACACAACCTACAACATATACAGGCGGGACCGAGATAAAAAAAGAGGGGGCGGTGTCATGATAGGAATTAAAAAGAATATCGCATCTTTTGTTGTTCAAACCCGTACTAACGTCGAAATCATTTGGGTAGCCTGCTCTGTATGAACCGTGAAGGTACTGCTCGGTAACTGTTACCGTGCGCCGGATTCTGATTTTTCCTTCGTAACTGCATTACATGACAGTATTAATGAAGCAATTGGTCTGTACCAGGCAGATGTAATGTACCTATTCGTAGATTTCAATCTTCCTTTAATCGACTGGGTTAATCTATCCTCTTCGTGTCATATGTGCAGAAGCTTTATTTCCTTAACACTAGATTTTAACCTATTTCAAGTAGTTAATCAACCGACTCGTAATTCCAATCTTTTGGATCTCATTTTAACAACAGTTCCAGAAACTGTCACACATATAACACTCAAATGGATTCAGTGATCACCAGCCACTCCAAGTGACCATCGATATTCCGCGCGCGTCCACCGGTTCCACAACAAAGCAAATTAGAGACTACAATAAAGGTAATTATGATATCATCAATTTAGAACTACACAACTTTTTTGTTGATGTTTTGGAGCCATCCTTCTACGGCAGATCTGTCAACGAAAATTGGGTTCTGTTCAGAGATAAGTTGTCGGCATTGATTGAAAAGCACGTTCCTCTTGTTACTATAACTAACGATAATTCCAACCCATGGTTTACTAAAACTCTTCGCAGAATGAGACACAAGAAAAAACGCCCATGTGAAAATGCAAAGCGCGTACAAACAACATTGGCTTGGGATAAATACAAAAACTATCTAAAATAGTACTGCACAGCTTTATTGGTCGCCAAGAGTAACTATTTTTCAAAAGACTTACCGGGAATTCATACAAGCAGTCCAATAAAATTCTGGAATATCGTTAACCCTAGTAATAAGTGCAGCAATATTTCATTGCAGGATAAAAACAACACGCCTATTCCTGACAGTCAATGTCCGACAGCATTCAACTCATTTTTTTACATCCGTCTTTACAAGAGAAGATAGTTGTAACATACCTTTTGTTCCCGATTTTGATTTCTAGTACATGGCTCCCATCACTATCACTTTAAAAGGGGTAGTCGATCTTATAGATAACCTTAAAATGTCTTCATCCTGTGGTATAGATGGTATAAATTTTAAAATACTAAATAACACAATACTAGTATCAAGCAAAATTCTGCTACACTTATTTAACCAATCGCTTACAACTGGTATGCTTCCTACAGACTGGAAGATTGCAAAAGTAGTTCCTGTCTTTAAGAAAGGTAACAAGAGTTTTAGTGATAATTACCGTCCCATATCACTAACATGCATTTGCTGCAAAATGTTGGAACACATTATCGCATCCCATATATACTCTCATCTTGAATGTAATAACTTTTTTTACCCGAAACAGCATGGTTTCCTAAAAGGATTTTCTTGCGAAACACAACTACTAGGATTCACGTCAGACTTACACTTTGATATGAACAGTAATAAACAAATTGACTGCATCTTTTTGGATTTCTCGAAAGCGTTCGATCGTGTAGCCCATAGTCGCCTGATATCAAAGCTCTCAGCAATTAAACTCGACTAACTAACCCTATCATGGATTCGTAATTTTCTTACTAATCGCGAACAGTTCACTATTGTTGCTAACTTTTCCTCTGGCCTCTCTGACGTCACCTCTGGTGTACCTCAAGGCAGTGTACTTGGGCCTCTTCTTTTTAATTTACATTATACGACTTACCGAACAATATATCATCTTCTGTACGATTATTTGCTGACGACTGCATTGTATACCGTTCGATTAACTGTCCCTCTGACCACGTGGCGCTCCAAAATGATCTTGCACTTATCCGTGATTGGTGTGCTACGTGACTCATGTCCCTAAACGTGTCGAAGTGCAAAGTAGTTTCCTTTTCTCGAAAAACTGTTAACTCTCACTTTTCTTATTATCTGGATTCTAACATAATTGACCACGTCACAGAATAAAAATACTTTGGAGTGCTCCTTACACACAATCTTTCATGGACTAAACACATCACCTCCATTTCAGCTAACGCCTCCAGATCATTAGGATTTCTGCGCCGCAACTTAAGAAGTGCGCCTTCACCACTACGAAAACTAGCTTACGCAACTATTGTACGGCCACAAATTGAGTACGCCTCTTGTATATGGTCTCCTCATCAAAATTACCTCATCGAACTCCTGGAGAGCATCCAGAATAGAGCGAGCCGTTTCATTTCTAAAAATTATAGTAACCAGTCAAGTGTAACCCAAATAAAAATCGATCTTTCGTTGCAACCACTGACTACTCGCCGTGATATTTCCCTTCTATTATTATTTCATAGATTTGTTCACACAGTTGGCCTAACCTTATCAAACCTGAAAAAAGCATCGTCGACGTCACAACGACTGAACAATCAGTTCAGCTACACCCGAATTTATGGCAACACACACGCTTTTAATTTTTCAGCTTTGCCCCGTGCGGTCCGTTTATGGAACGCACTACCAGATACCATTGCATGCCAGTCTAAACACACTGCATTTCGCAATCTGCTAACCGATAAATATGCCGTTTCAACCGTCTAAACCCGTGTGTCTTTTGCAATTTTCTTGCATTTTTTCTACAAGTTGAAGAATTTCTGTGCTCCCAATATTTTACAATACTTACTACTGTATAACATGCAAAAACGTTTACAATGTTATGCTATTATGTTGTTGTTTACCATTTATTGTTATTGCTGTACATATGGTATTTGCTAATTATTAATTTTCCATGTTCTGTGCGTACTCCTTTCATTATGCTGATGTTTATTTCTTTCCCGATTACATAATTATATGTTACCGTATTTCCCCCCTTACACTATGCCTTGTCGAAGGCCTGTAAGGTACATGTAAATAAATAAATAAATGTAAACTTTTGAGAAGTCAACTATATCACTGTACATACCCTCACCATAATGTCCCAATTTTTTTGTTTTCGAGCGATATGAATTTTTGCATCATCCAGAGACTCATACAGATTCTGCAGTAAATATTCGCACTCCTGAAATGTATCGAAGCTTTGTTAGATTTTCTTTGTCCACTTGTTTACAGTCACCGACCAAGTTGAGATTGCCTCCAGAAAATCGGGCATACCAAAAAAAACGAATTTGCAGAAAAAATATCACTTTACGTATTTACCGAGTGACTTAAACTCGTGAATATGTGAATATGTTTCTGTGACGTGCTATGCTGTCGCACCAATAAATCAGCTTGCACATTGACAGGGTATCATTCTCATTGTAAATGGCCTGAAGCACAATGCAGGCTTGCGTCAGTTCAGAGCTAGTTGACAACAGTCATTGGCTCCTCAATGCGGGAGTACAACTCATCTTCTTACAGCACCTAACTATTTTGTCGTTAGCAAGAACAGCACAGAACTAGATCTCGTTTGCAGCATTGGTGAACTGCTCCAGCGTCATTTCCATAAGCAAATGCTCGATGAGGTCAGTAGGTGAAGTCTACAGATCAGGTTGCTAGAGCTGCAATCATTGCATGACAATGGCATTTCATGTTGGATCATGAAAGCTGCGTGGCTCCAGACTGCGTTCTCAGTCAGGGCCTCCATGCATGCAAAGGCGCATATGCTGACTGCAGAGATAAAGTCAACATTGTAGCGTTTGTCACTGTCCACACATACCCCCACGAGATAAAGCACACGCGACCAATGGAGCTCCTTGAGAGTCCAGATAATCCCTTGGTCCATTGACGGCAGGAGTTATGTTGCGTTTGACGGCAAGAATTCCACTAGTATAGCTTTGAGGTCCTTGGCATGGCTATTCGCAATGCAGTTGCCCATTGTTATTAGAACCTTGTGTCCTTGACACTACAACTTCCTCGCCAGCTTCTGAATGCGCTTTTTGAATAGATGTTACATTATCCACACTTTCTTGTTGGCTTCATACAGCACTTGAACACGCACTCTCTAAAAACATCTCGAACTCTTTGATTTACCGATAACAAGCATCGGAACCTTTTCAGTTCCCAGAAAATTGCTGCCAAGGTGAAAGGTAAGCTGTTCCTTGTTGTGCTTGTTTGCCACGGTGGCAAGGGTCCTAGTGAACGCAAGGGGTTCTTCAGGTAGCAAATTATAAAACAAGCCAGTTTCATCGCAGTTAAATGTGTCTCCGGACATGAACTGCTGGAAATGACTGTAGCCTATCATGACGATAACTTTCAGCAGCCGACTCATCTACAGCAGCACTTTCACCACACATCTTCTTAAAGCTTAAGTTGCTTCTTTGCTTAACATTTCGGACCCAGCCATTATTAAATTTAAAACCCTCAATGTCCATCTGAAGGGTCAGGGTTGCTGGCATTTGATTTAAAGCACCACCGGACACCGACACTTGCACAGCGATCGCGGCTTTCAGCCACATCAGAATAGCTTCCTCACATTCTGGGTGGGCACCTTGGCTGACATTCTTCTGCCGGGATCAAGCAGATCAACCACCACCTCGTTGCTTATGTAATCTGACATTGTCTGCTTTAAGATTTCTTATGCCTTTGCGACGTCCACATGCGACGGGCCACTTTGCACTTTCCTAATAATAGTGGCTTACTTTCCTGTCGTAAACCTGCTATAATTTCCTCACTCTGATGTTTGTTTAAGTTGTTTGTTTGTCGACTCGGAGGTGGACGACGAAGGCGCTGTCAACGCCATTGTTACCAGCTGTGATGAAACCACTAAAGACTATCAGCTGCTGAAGCGGCTAAGCCTGTGTCACAGTACGAAGCTGAAGAGAACCACAATGAGCATGAGAGGCGATACAAACAGTACCACTGACTATAGGCACTGACTACATGGGAAGGGGGGGGGAGCTTCAGCACCCGAGATCCCCCCGGCGTATGCCGGGGGGGAGGGGGGCTTAGCCTCCCCCCATCCCCCTCCCACACCTAAAGTATCACTACTAGAGCATTTTCACCCACATCATTTGAGGTTTCTTTTTATTTTCCTCGACCTTATCATTTAAAATTTTATTGTGGCTAATAGCTTACTGCACATTTGTTGGCGCGGACGTGCACAGATTTTAATTCATGCTTTCGTATTATTTCTGCAAATCCTGACGAGGGCAAGCGCGTGAGAAGCACCAGCGGCGGCTGCCTCTTGCATATTTTCCAATTTCAAAATTGTTTTACATTTACACTGTAAACACTATGCATTCGTAATATATTTAAATATATACACAGGACAAATTTCATACCTTTTATAGAGAAGGAGGTAGCCAATTAACAATTATTCCTAAAGGCATGGATAGCCTATGCCTAGAGAATGAATATGTTGCTTTATGTTCACCTTGCTTCAAATTGCTTTGCATGCTTTTTTTACTCTGAAAAAAGACCTATACACTTCAGTGACCCCTTGAGCAGAGTCTCTTATCAACTGCGTGTGAAATGTACGTGAATGATATGCGTCTCAGTATTGCTTCTCTTTCCAGTAAGCAATGCTAAGGACTCACCAAAAAACATTCCAATAATTCATCACATTTATTAGGGATGGAAACATCGTCGTTTGCATGCAAAGGTCATAAATATATAGAGGGTGTCCCAATGAACTATCAATGACTAAGATTTGAAAAGCAGCAATGCGTTACTCGAAGAAAATGTAGTGCATATTGTTTCCAGTACAGTGGAGTGGCTGCCAGTATTTTTTTTTTTGTTACTGAGATTTCATTAGGTAATTGTAATGAATTATCTAGTTCGAGACGTACTACCCTAAATATCACTGTCAATGAGGCCTTTGTAGGCACAGCCAAGGGACATATAGCTACAGTATTTTCAGCGACATACTAATTGCACACTAATTTTCAACAATTGATAAATACACACTGCGAAATATGGAGAATACCACCTGACTGCGGCCCCACCCACATCATAAAGCAGCGCCTTCCAACGTGCGACTTTTCGTGCGCAATAGATCGGAAGGCACGGCCCTTTAAATTGGCTGGCTAGCTCACCTAACTATTTCTCCACTCGATTTCTTTCTTTGGGGTTATGTGAAAGACCATGCTTATATAATCGAGACAGACATCAGATTAGCTGAAGACAAGGGTAACGGATGCCTGCCGTAGAATTTCTGTGTCGGCCATCAAGAAAGCCACTGAAGATGTGATAAAGCGCATTCAGTACTGCCAACGCCTCTATTTTCAGTGCCCGGCAATTCACGCTCTCAGCGCCGTCGCGTCTCTGTTCACGTAGCGCGTTTGGCAGCCGCGAGGTGGTGCCACGTAAACAGGGAAAAACCATAACAGTCAAGGGGAAGAGAAATGCAGTCATAATGAAACACAGAGCGCTATGGGGATACAATAGGTACGAGGTCCTCCGAGGTATGTGGAAAGGGGTAATGGTTCCAGGACTTACTTTTGGAAATGCTGTTGTTTGCTTTAAATCAGGGGTACAATCAGGACTCGACGGGAACCAAAGGTCAGTGGGTCGCCTCGCATTGGGCGCTCACGGGAAGACTAGAAATGAAGCTGTGCAGGGTGATATGAGCTGGACTAGTTTTGGAGTGAGGGAAGCTGGCAGTAAAATTGAGTATAAAGAACGGCTGAGGAATATGGAAGAAAGTAAATGGGCTGGGAGAGTGTTCAGGAATCTGCACAGGCAAAACATTGATTCACAGTGGAGAAAAAGAACTAGGAAGCTTACCAGCAAGTATGCTTCCTGTGGGGTGGGCAACACAGGAACAAAGAAGGTCAAGCGGAAAGTCAGAGAGGCTGAATTAATCTCATGGGTGGCGGCAATGGAAAATAAATCTGCCATGAGTAGCTACTTAAGAGTAAAAAGCGAAATCAGGAAAGAAACCATTTATGATAACTCAAAGGGAAGCTCATTACTTTCGAAGCGAGATCGGGATGCCTTAGAACACGCACCTATAAAGCGAGATATAAGAAGGAATAAGAAGCATGTGCTTGCTGCGGTAAAGCTAGGGAAACGACGGAGCATATTTTATTAGAATGTGAAGACGTCTACCCAGCGGTCGATTTAGGCACCACTGACCTCCTTGAAGCCCTTGGGTTCCGCGGGAGCAGTGGTAAAGCAAACAGGTCCGCAATAGACATTAGTAAGAGGCGATTGGAGGATTGGTGGAAGAAAAGTAGGGAAACGACAAAAGACGAAGACGTAAAAAGCACAGTTCGCAATAGGGGATCAGAAAAGTTGGACGTGGTAGTTCATGTTTTTTTTTTTCATTGGTTAACCTAGGTAGGATATTAGGCAGCATAGTAGCAAGAGCTTGGTGGCGCAACCCACCGCCCCGTTCCAAAGGGTACGCTCATAACATCCATCCATCCATCCATTGTTTATCACCCGATGGCTCGCGTGATTTGGCCATTTGGGATTTGGCGACGTGCTTTGCTGCCTTGAAAGATGTGCTTTTGCGACACGTCTCGCTTCGTCTGACATGGCGTACTGTTGCGTGCCTTTGTGCAAGTCGGATGAAAAAAAGAAGACTCCGGGACTATCGTTTAATGAATTTCCATCAGACTTGGCATTGAGGGAGAAGTGGATTGCTGCAGTTCGACGCGATGGTTGGAAACCGAACGACAGGTCGTGCTATACAAAGGTTTGCAGCCGGCACTTCAAGAAGGAAGATTTCATTGAAGGCAAAAGACGTCGACTGAAGAAAGGTAGTGAACCTTCCGTTTTTGATGACTTCCCTCATCATTTGCAATCAAAGGCAACACGAGACAGGAGCACAGCAAGCATAGAGAAACGAGCCCAGTTTACGTGTTCGCTGTCGACGAACGCTTCGGCCGCCACCGCATCAACCTCTGCCTTGCTACCGTCCGTAACTTCGGCCGAACCACCTACAGAGGAAAATGCTCTAATGGACACAACACCTGTCAGTGAGCCCGCGGACCACTGTTATGTGAAGAGTAATATGAGCAATCGAGGCGTCCAGGTCGACTGCAGAGCACCAACAAGTCTACTGACAACAGAAAGAGCGAAGTGGAAAAGAAAAGAGAAAGACCTAAGAAGCCAAATTTTGCGGCTGCCACAGACAGTTGATAAGTACAAGCAGCTGCTAAAGGAGCTTAAGGAGGATTCGCTCGCTACAGATCCTTCTTACATATGGCAGAAAGCAACGGAAAATGAGTCTTCTGCTTTAATTTTGCTTGATCAGGTGAGAAATTTTAGGAAGAAACGACCAACATGGTCTGAAGAAATGACCCGTCAGTGTGTTGCGCTGAGACACCTTTCCACAAGAGCGTATGCGCACATGCGGGGCCATGGAATTTTCAAACTTCCTGGCAGAAAGACACTGTCCGCATACATTGGAATACAGAACAGTGAAACAGGCTTCACAGAACTGGTTGAAGCTCGCCTCAAAGAAGAGCTTGAAAATCTCAAGGTGCCTCAGTCAAGAATGTGTTTTCTCATCATTGACGAGATGCGTATTAAAGAGAAGCTGCAGTACAATAAGCAACAAGACTGTTTTGTGGGGCAGGCAGACATGAGCTCGCCGAATGCTAGCAGTGACCTTGTCTTAGCGAACTCCCTTTTGTGTTTTGTGACCATTGGACTTTCATCCTCGTACAGGATTCCTGTTGGTTACTTCTTTACGAAAGGTTTAACCGGTACCCAGCTTCATGCGCTGACGGTCTTCATAATAAGGAAAGTTGAGTCTTGCGGTTTCCATATTATCAGACTTTCCATTGACAACCACAAGGTAAATGTACAAGCCATGAGACTTCTAGGGAACGGCATCGTTACCTACAGAACTGACCATCCATGTGACCCGGATAGGCCGCTGTTCATGAGCTTTGACCCCTGCCATGTGCTAAAAAATGTGCGGTCTCAATTTTTGGCACACAACATCGGACCCAAAGGAGAAATTTCAGCGTCATATCTGAAAGATGTGTATGAGCTCCAAAAGAACTTGATTGTGAAGCCGGTGCTACCTCAGTCGGAAACATGTTTTCCTAATAAAATAGAAAAAATGAATGTGGTGAGGGCTATTCAACTCATATCTCCTGCGGTAACGGCTGTTTTGCAACATCTTCAAGAACAAGCTGGTCACACTTGTCATATTTCATTCGCAAGTGCAGGCCCGACCACCACTTTTATGGAGAACTTCTATCGCTGGTTTGTTCTCCACGACACCAGTAATACAGTTTGTGGGGATGCGCGACTCTCGTGCGTCCCCTGATGTTTTTCCCGCATAGCGCGTCTCCTGTACTCCCGCTTCGCCGCGTGGCCTGCGTGACACCTGCGCCGACCGATGTGGTTGAAGCGCAGTGCGAGAGATGGCGCGAGTGTTGCGCTGCTAACGCCGCCGACAGGCGAGGTTACCTGGGCGCCGAAGGGAAGGCGCTTGCTCTCTGGGGTTCGAGACAGCAAGCAGCACGGACGTGCCGTGCCGCGCGTGGAGCGACCCTCGTCCCTGGCGGGTCGGCGCGCGGCGACCCATGCTTCTGCGAGACCGCCTCGCGTGGCTGCCTGCGAACGCGCCACCGTTGGCGTGACCGAACACGCGAACGACCAGGCGTTGGAATCCAGCATGGGGCGAACATATTCGCTCGCTTCCGGTCGCGGTGAGTCGGACTTCTGGATTTGTCGCGCGCCCATCGGCATGTTTTGTGGGTAGCAACTCGGCCAGCAGGCATTGATCTATGAAAGGTGCAATAAATGCCCTTGTTATTGTTTGCACTACTGTGTTGTCGTTCCTTTGTCCCAAGAGCACGGGTGAGAGAGACCCCACAAGTTCAACATCTGTGCCAGAGGTTCCCAGATGTTAAGCAGTACGACAGCAAAGAACATGCCCGGCTTGAGTGGCAAGAGGTCACAATGCCAATGTATCTGCATGAACTGAAAACAAGGTGCACCCGTCCTCGTGAGTTTCTGACAAAGGAGACATACGAGGCATTCTTGACCACTACGTACAGCACTGTGGCTTGCCTAAAACACCTGTTGAGGGCGGAAAAATTTGCATTTGTATTGACACAGAAGTTCAACAGTGACCCGATAGAGTCTCTATTTGGAACACTGAGAAGGTCAGCTGGGTGCAATGATGCACTAGACGTTCGTGCTACCCTTTCAGGGCTTCAGAAGGTGTCGAAAATTGGAATAGCTGCATCCAATCCACTTTCGAATGTGGCACACAGTGAGCCGGTAGTCATGTCAATAACTGTATCACCTGAGAAGCCAGAAACATCTGTTAAGCCTCATTCGCAACTGGGAAGAGCTGCTCTGAATGTTCTTCAAGGACTCGACACTACTGTTTTGCCTGTATACATGCCTTCACTGCAGATATCTGCGACCGTATATGTTGGTGGCTATATTGTCCGCGTCATCAGTGAGCAGATAAAGTGCGAGAACTGTGTGGCAATCGCATCCAAGCCACTAACAAATCAGCCATTGCAGACGTCCACTCGCAGCCAGGACCGTGGGGAACTTTTATATCCTTCTGACCAGCTTTTTGTCCTGGACATCTTGCGTGTTTTCTCTGAACAAGCCCTGAAGGAAAATCCAGCTCTTCAGAGACCCATGACTAGCTTGGTGGCACACGCTGTTCCAGCTCTGTGTGCCTCAAAATTGCTGCAATGTAAAGAGAATGACATGATGCACCAATAGAAGCTGATGGAACAGTGCGTTTTGTGAGGCCTCTCCTTGCAAACTATGCATTTAGCATCAAAGACAAGCACGGTGCTTACAGTACTTTGCTCAAAAGCCACTTAAAAGAATTTGTCTAAAACAGCGATAAGCAGTGTAACACCTTCAGGTGCTCTTTGCACAATTGTGAACATAAAGTTAAAAAGCGAAAGCAGTTTGAAAATAAACACCCTTTGTATGTATTTCATTAAACTTGAAACACTCCTGATTGGATTTATTCTGCAGATTTGAATAAGTGTTGCACTTTTCATTGTTTTTCAGGTATGCCACTGACGAAGTCGGAAAAGCTCTTTCTTAGCACACTATATGTTGCATGGTGGACTTTTTCATATTGACTTGATTCTAGAAGGTCCTTGCATAGCGTTCCGATGCTGTAAACTTGACACTTCACTGAATAGATTCTGTTGAGGTGATTTAAAGCATGGTGTGTGCATTCTTCCAACCCAACATTGCTTATTGAATTGAGTATTCTTAGTCTGTTCTGCTGCTGTGCACGTTGCATTATCCTAAGGTGTTAGAAATGCAGTAAAGCTAAATTCTGAATGGGTTCAACTGGCGCCAGAAAAAGACAAGTGCATTTCACATCCATTCACATTCTGTAATATCTGCATCTGCTTCGGATGTCTTTCAGTTGTTTTGCTTTGATATCTTTGCTCAGTGCTCCTCGTGGGGCAAAATATGCTGAAATAAACATAGTCCCATATCCAGACCTGCGGCAAACAAAGCGGGAGAACACGCCTTGCTGTGTTTTTATCCGCTGCGTTGCCACTTGAAACCACACGCAACACCTCCGTCCCTTCGCTGCCCTGGAAAACCAGTGTAGGGGAACCCTGTTTAGGTGGAGGCACCTGGCGGCAATGCGTTGTACTATCGCCGACGGCAGTGGGCTAGTGTCCTGCGCTCTTTCGCCGGGCACTGAAAGTATAGGCGCCGTGCACGCCGACGGACGCGCCACTGGTGGCGGCCTTGCGCAAAACATGCGGGAGAGGAGCCTGGCGCCCGCCGTAGTTTGCTGTGTCGTTGATCGTGCTTCTCCGTCTTATTCACGTTTTCAGAGCAAGATAGGCAACACCATTCGCACGTGTGGAGTGGCCAAAGCTTCAGGGAATGTCGAAGGAGAATTGTTGCAGGGTGGGGGGCTCAAATACCGGTGAAAACGTGCCGGGGAGACGGTTCTAATAATTCCCGGCAAAGGCTCATCAGCGGGAGCAACGGTAGCAAAAATGGATCGTCGCTTCGAAGGGAAATTTCTTGTTCTCATCCTTTCTTTTGTCTCGTTGGTGTTCTTTTCCCCTCGATCATAGTTAGATGCATGAGCAACGAAGTTCGTCTGCAGTGCAGCATGAGGTTTAAAGGCATTTCGCTAAAGTTCGGAATGCTGTTTGCCCCTTATATTGTTTTCGGCTTCTTTACCGCGTTGCGCTAGCTAGGCAGCACGACTGCACGAGCGCATTGCGTTGTATGTTAAAGCTACTGAAGTTTGCAAGAACTGAAATGGTTGCTTTCATGTGGCGCGGTAAATCCTCGCACCAGCTGTCGCGCACTTCATGTTTTTAAATCTATTTTATGCGTGGCTTTGCACATGTTTAATCATTGCTAGTTGCTCCATGCGTAACTCTTGTCGATTCTTTTGAGCTGCGAAGTTTTCACCCTGCCTTGCTTGTAAAGGGTATAAATCACGCTGTGTCTTATCGGAATGATACCAAGGAAGTGCTTCTTTAACAGCTTTATTCTTTTCGCCCGGGGGCATCTTAGATATATTGTTCGCGTTTTTGGAAATGTGTTTAGGAAATAGGTAGTTCAGGGCGAGAATTGCTAATAGCTGCTGCATATGGTATTTTTGTTCCATTTCTCGCCGAAAAGTTCGCGTCCCGTTTGGGAAGTCATCACACCTCGATGCTGCCTGAGCAAACTTAACACGCCGAGTGATTTGTTTGTTTCACAACGTAGTCCCTTCTTGCATGCGAGTTTTGTACTCAACTGAATTCTTTCTTATACTTACGCTGCAGACGACTAAACCAGGCCTTGCCGCCAGCGCTCATCTACTTTGAATGGCGCTGCTCTGCCTCTAAATATATCATGTGGCACCTCTCTCTAGTAATATAAATAAGTACTGAAAAGTTAGTCAGTCTTTAGCTTTGTACGTTTCTAAGCAGCTCCCTTGGGGAATTTAAAATTGCACAAACTGCAGCGGGAACGGTAGTTCATCGGCGTATGCAGCAGAATCGCATCGGCGGTACAGCACTAACACGCGCTTTTATTAACCCGTGTGTTTGGTGACTTCGTTGGCTAGTGTATGCGTTTCCATCAATAAATTGGGAAACTCTTCTTGAGGCGACTTCGACTGCACTTATTCGGCGATGTCACATGTATTCATCGTCAGAAAAATCACAATGGCATATGCAGAGATTGCACCGTGCGGATTTGTTTGATACAAGTCTGCACTAACGACGGGTGCTTGTTATTCAGGCACAGAAGCAGCATTGCAGCAAGGGTAGAATAAAAAAAAAACCATGGAGAGATTGCATCACTCAACAAAATTTATCGGCTAGTAAACATGAGCTCCACGTCATGTAAATGAGGTTCATGGCGTTCGTCTGCGGGACACACCTTACACGTATGTGGACCATGTTGTCTCAAACACCGGTAACATCGTGTTCATACCCGCTCGCACAGAGGGCAGCATCTTCCCTACAGCTGTCACAGCGGAAGCAGCAGCCTGGCACCCAAACAAAGGAGAAATCGCAGCCGCGAACTTCAGCCATCCTTGCTGCAAAGGATTGTCGTCTGCTACTGCTCCCGCGTGTACTGTTGGAAGCGTCCGCTAGGTGGCTTTCAGTGGCGCCTCTATAGGCGGTGCACGAGGCGTATAGAGGAGGCGCTGCTACTGCGTAGCTACAGAAGGAGCCCTATACGAACACGTCCGCTATTGCCCTCGAGCTCCACCACTGGAAAAGCTGGCGCCACCGTCGGCGTGACGTGCTATTAGGGACACGTGGACATAGCGGCCGCGTTGGCTGCTTCGGGAGCGCCGAAGCGAGCTGAAAACGAGAGTTTAAATTGCCTCGCACGCTGCGGTCCTCACTTAGTGGCGAGATTTTCCCGCTTCGAGTGTCTCCTTTACTACGCTTGAAAGCACTACAATAGGTAGTGGCTGCCTTTGAAGGCGCGCAACATGGTAGGCTACTGCTCGGTGCCGCAGTGCCGGACGTGCGCAACGGAGCCCGGTGTCAGCATTATTCACACGTAGCCGCAGGACAAGAAGCTGCGTGAAGCTTGGCTCGCGAAACATAAAAGCGGCAAACAGTCATCGGCTACAACTCGGATATGCAGCAAGCACAGACGCGAGGAAGATTTCTGCTACGGCACCGGGTCTGCGATGTTCGGAAAACACGCACTGAGACGGTCACCCGAGTCCGCTGCCCGACTAATGTCATGACGGTTTGTTCTATGAACTTATCGATGCTATAGATACTGGCAAGTTCACTGGAGTGGAAAGGGAGCGGTAAGAAGCACATTTAAAAAAAAGCACGGCATATGGTCATGTTTGTGTTATGAATTAATGCACTGGATTACAAAAAAGAAGCAGCGGGAAATCGCACGCTGAGAACACCGATAAACATACAGTACGATGCAACTCGAGAAATATTGAAACGTCCAAGAACTTAGAAGAAAAAAAAAAGAATGAATCGTCGCGATGGCACATCACAGTCCCCGTAGGCGTCGAAGTCTCTACAATGAAATTATTTTTGAACAGCTCTGATAGCGCCCACGCAACAATGGTTGCTTGTATACTGTCACATGCTCATATTCTGCGGCCGAAGGCTCATGGCACGGTGCGAAAACGCGCACGCGGCGAAAGCGAAACAGTGCGCGGACAAACATGCAGACGCGCAGTCGGTCACTGCGAATCTGTGCGATCGCTGTATTGAGGCTTCATTCTATTACGCTCCTTTAGTTCTACAAACACTATAAGAACATATTTCACATAGTTTGCTCTCAGCGTTTGCCTACCTTTCACGCAAGAAGCCGGTTCGGGAGACTCTATCGCGGCGACCGCGCGCAGTGGCATTCACTATACGTATTCGGTAAAGAGATAGCGTCTGTAAACGATTCTGTGCTTTTAGTTTGCCCAAGATTATAATTTAGACAGTAAAAAACTTCTCTCGTGTCGAAAGTACTTACAGAAATGTCCGGGAGAGCTCGAGCATGGTGTTTTCAGTGAGCGCTGACAGCAAAACCTATGAGGAGTGCGCCGCGTGATCCCTCATACTACGCCAGCGAGGCGTTTCCGATAGATGGCGACTCCGTAACTCCTCGCCGCCAGTAGGCAGCAGCTGGTGTTCAACTGAGCTTCCGAATTCATGCATAATAAAGGCACACTGAAAGTGATGTTCTTATACATCGTTTGCAGGAATCCCGATCGCAAATTTGGCTCATTTAGAAGTGGAATATTTTCTTTCTTGAATGCATTGGTTTTGCCTTTTCTCTACACGTGGGTCGCATCTCGGTCTGTTTGTTTCGCTTTTATTTTTTGTTACGAACATGTTTTTGGAGCATGCATACACTTTCATTAAAAATAAAATCATTACTTTAATTGGCTTTAGTCCAAAGCAAGTTACTGGTGCGAAATATATGGCTGCACGCGCACTCTTTCGATGTGGTGCGAGCAGAGCCGGGATTTTGAAACATCCTATACCCATTTCATAGCTTTTCGCGTTTTGTGCGTGGTCAGAGCGGTGCTTTGCCCGTGTTATCAAGGGGCTTTTGTTATCAATGTGATCAGTCGGCCTTGAGAGACGGATAATAAGTGTGCCGTAGAAATGAGAGGAAGGAATAGCTGCAAAGTGAGAAACCTGCTTTTGCTGCTAATTCCATACGATTGCCAAGGTGATGTGCTCTCTTCGGGTTTGCGACAAGCATGCAGCTGTTTTCGATCAGCTTATTTGAGGGTGATGCTATACAATGTGGGTGAGAGCGCAGTCACATGGAATTTTTCATATTTACTGAGGTTTCTTTGCCAGGCGGAGAAAATTGAATAGAGCTTGAAACATACGAAATTTTGGTAATTCTTGTACAATGACTCTACGGAGCGCGTGGCGGTACCACGGCAGAGTCCAAATATTCGGGGAGGCACAAAAATCAGGTCTCTGAAAAATCAGTCGGCGAACATATCATTATGCTGCGAAAAATAACATTCGAATTTCACTTTGTGCCAGTAACCATTCTGTAACCATTTTGCACTTCTTATGCTGCAACCACATGCGCCTGAATTACCAAGGAATGATTGGGCCTTGGTCAGGTGTCGGAAGATACCTTTGGCACATTCCTCTTGTGCTTGCCAAGTGTACTGTGAAACAAAATAAACGTTTGTTTGTAGTCGTCAAAAAATGGAGACAGCATCATCATTTTTGGCATTACTGTGGCGAACACGCCAGCTTGGAAAACTTTGTGCAAGCACATGTAAACACTGCAGAGAGAGCAAAAATAATATGTCAGGGCTCGACTTTATAACTGCATTTCAAAAGAATGTGATAATACGGGCAGAATTGAAAAAGCAGCATTGTTGCTCTGCATTCTGTGAATAGAAAGAAAACACTGCAACTGTTGACTTTCACTGAAAGCTTTGTTGTGCAATGGCTAATCTTTCGACAGTGAACTTGAAGACACTGTGGTGGAATTTGTTTTGAGCACCATGCATGAGTTCTCCTATGCCAGAAGATTCAATTCATTGCAACATCAATTGAATTGCTCACCACTGTCATTTCACAAGAGGAAAAGGCTTGACTTTCGCATCTGCGAAGGTGCATATGCTTGTAGCACATTGTAACAAGAGTGCAGCAGAAGAATAACTATCCGTTGGGCCAAACTGGCGGTACAGAAGCGGTCCCGTGAGCCACTGCAGTCTGCAAACGCTGTTCGAAAATCCTGAAGCTGCTATTGAAGGAAGAGGACCAAAACGAGTCTATGGCCAGCAGTCACCTCAAGATGCCTACAGGTCAAATGAAGTGATTACTGACGTACGCCTCAGATGCCCAATGGATGCTGCTGATTGCCTGACAACATTGTTGAGAGCTCAGTTCAGCTGAGGCAAGGATGTTTGGACAGCTTGAGATTGAAGAGTCGACTGGTCTTATTCAAGAGTAAAAGTATCTTTTCCGTGTGCCTGTGGTGGCGTCCCTGTCGGGCAGCCACTCCGGTTACAAGAAACAGCAGGGGGCAATAACTTCCACAGCGAGGCACACTGGATTTCTGGAGCAAGGGGCACTGACACCCACGGCGAGGCACTGCTTAGTGATGGACGGTCGCTACAAGAGCTCCCCCTGTAAAATGCCGGAGGCTTAGGTGTGAATGGCTGAAGGAATGAAGAGTTAATGTTGAAGATAGGCTGGTTTTATGTAATCGATTGACACTGTCTCTGCCGTGAATGTCAATATTCAAGGTTTTCTCTGAACATGAAACCACACAAAAGGGGCCTTCATAGGAAGGAGTCAATGGTGGCTCGATAGAGTCGCGCCACAGAAAGACGGGCGCAACTTATCTGTAAAGAGTATTTAGTGTACGTAGGAGTCTTTTGTAGGCATAGCAAATAAACAAATACTTCACTATTTAGCCGTTACCATCAAGGAACATTACATGGCCATGGTCACTGAAATATGAACGGCAAACTGATTACCAAAAATGTCTTTGCAAGCTTCAGCTCGCCTGGTCTAAACTATATTACAATATAACTAAAGAACTTGCAAATCAATAACATATTTAATTCCACAATATGTGCCTACATAACTGGTACCCTACTTGAATTTGGTATGCTGATGTAAGTATCATGTGTCAGGTCATATCAATGTTTTCAATTGTTTCATTACATTGTTAAAAGACAATGAAATAGTTTGTCACATTATGCTGCAACATGCTATGAGTTACCTCGGCAGCTCAACATATCTGAGCGTACGGTAACGCTTGCGCAAAAGTATGTTATGCAGCATGCTGTACAGATATCTACGTTCCCAGTTCAGACTTTACGTAATACAAAGAAACCTACGTGGCTGAACTGTTTGGATAGATACATGCTATTTTGGTTAACAAGTTACAAAGAAACTTTGAAAGAAGAACCTGCACTGAAATGGTCATGTATTGGCACAGGTGCCTCTTCACGTGGCTGTAAAGTGCCAAAGCATGAAGGAGTACATGTCACCAAAATGGCTGAGTGAATGTGGAGGTAATCCTTTGGAGTGGAACTTGTCAGAGAGAAAGATATTGTCTCGCGTGTTTACCTATTATATGTCGATACATTGTTTCCGAATATGCATCTAAACTAGTGGTGTGCAAAATTAATTTTTAAGATTAAATGGAATGCAGATGGAATAGTGTCAGAAGTGAAACAAATCAAATGTAGAATACGTTTCAAACAGTTTTCAAAAAATGAACAGCTATTATCAAAATATGTATAAAACAATGTGCACAACCGGTTGTTGATAAGATTGGCAAGTTCCTGTTGTTCCCCGGCATTTTATGAAGCACTGTTTACTAAAAGCACAATTGGAGCATCAGGAACAAATCAGGAATTTGCTCGCACATAGCAAGTGCAAACAATCCCTGTATAGCCAGGAAAGTGTGGCTTGCTTAGCAACGTATACACCCTCTATCAATCACATGATCATATTTTAAGCCTATGCTATGGCCACGGGTGTGAACAGGGTTACACATAATGCTTAAAGTGTTTGAAGGCTACTGGAAAATATGTGTTTACGAAGTGCCCATTCGAAGCATCAAATATTCACACTAGCGGAATCAAAAACACTTCTTGAGTTTATTACCTTGAGAACATGCCGTGTGAACAATTTTGTTGGTGAGGAGATTCCTCACGAGAGAGTGCCACAACTGCAATTCATAAAGAATTTTTACAAATGTCAAAAGAACATGATTGGCCCAATTTCTTGCCTTCTGCACATAAACGTATGATACAGTGCAAGTGTCTCTGCATGCTCGATTTGAAATGTAAATTTTATATAAATATTTCTACAGATTTATGCCTCACCAGTGGTTACACGAATGCTGATACATTTCTTGAAATAACAAGTAGGAATGAATTAGGCATGGGGCACCTGACAATTGACTCAAGACGTAAATTGCTTGTGTATATTAGTTATAATAAGTGCCTTATGTGCTAATAATTTACTTCCAACTGCTGTCACTCAACTTCTCTTGCAGCCCCTGATAGAATAAGATACTAACATCGCTATATTGCACACTGTCATTCAAGTATTAAAATACCAAGAGCAGACAATGAATACTCATTAAACAAAGGGTTTTATTTGGTGCTCTGATGAAACAAACAGTGGAAAGCTAACTTACTGAACAATCAATTGCTCTAAGAAAGAACCAGGTTGCAAAAAAAAAAACAGGAGTGAATAGAGTAAGATCAAAAGAATCTGCAGGATGAACCACGTAAACTGGAACCGAGAAGCAAGACACGAATCGGCCTAGAGGAAGAAGTTCACATGTACCAAAAGAGACTACTGGCATAAAAGAAAAGCAAGCGAAGAGCTTAGAAAGCAGATCATTATATCTGTAGTGTAATAATAATTATTACAATGAAGATACATAGTTGGTAGTGGCATGCAAACACTATTGTACGAGAAAGGATTGAATGTGGATTACTTTTTGAATAATGAAAAGCCACAACAAAGCAAATTGCTGATTTTACCATCTTCATTATATCAATGTTTAACTTTATGTTTACATATTTTTCTCGGCTATAACGGCTTTGTGTGGGACACTTCTCAATTTATTCTGCTCTATTCTTTCTTACATGCTGGGAAAAGATCTAGAGCAAATATGGCAACCTGAAAAAAGTGTTCCAGGACTCGTTTAAGAGCACAACGAGACATTTGTGCTACCTGATGCAGAAGAACACTATGCAACATGCTACACGTCTGTAGATTTGTAATTTGGATTCAAGTTCAACATGGTTGTTGATCTACCCTACAATATCATAATGCTGTGCTCTCTCATCAAGTGATGAGACCGTGTAAAAGACTTGGAGCAGATGGTGCAGCTGCATGGCAGGTCACCTGTATGAATGCACTAGTGTACCATCATGGCATTCTTCAATAAGAAGGTCTGAAGGCATGAAGCGCAATGAAATGGCTTCTTGTCTGTGTGGGTGTGCAGGTGTTTCATAAGGCTGGCCTTTTCTGAGAAGCTCCAAGAGCATGAAGGGCACAGAAATGGCTTTTCCTCTGCGTGGGTGCGCAGGTCTCATAAGGTTGCTTTCTTCTGATAATCTCCGAGAGCATGAAGGGCACTGATGTGGCTTCTCACCGGTGTGGATGCGCAGGTGTTTCATAATCTTGTCCTTTGTTGAGAAGCTCTCAGAGCATAAAGGGCTCTGATATGGCTTCTCACCAGTGCGAGTGCGCTGGTGGCTCATAAGGCTGCACTTTTCTGAGAAGCTCCAAGACCATGAAGGGGCACTGATAGGGCTTTTCACCTGTGTGAGTGCGCAAGTGGATTTTTAGGTGGCTCTTTCGTGAAAAGCTCCGAGAGCATGAAGGGGTACTGGTATGGCTTCTCGCCTGTGTGGGTGTGCAGGTGTTTCATAAGGCTGGCCTTTTCTGAGAAGCTCCGAGAGCATTAAGGTTACTGAAATGCCTTCTCCTCTGTGTGGGTGCGGAGGTGTTTGTTGAGGTGGGTCTTTCGTGTGAACCTCCGAAAACATGAAGTGCAATGATATGGCTTCTCGCCTGTGTGGGTGCGCAGGTGGGATTTCATGCTGCTCTTTACTGAGAAGCTCTGAAGGCATAAAGGGCATTGAAATGGCTTCTCACCTGTGTGGGTGCGTAGGTGCGTTATAAGGCTGACCTTTTGCGAGAAGCTCTTCGAGCATGAAGGGCACTGATATGGCTTCTCACCTGTGTGGACGCGAAGGTGATACGTAAAGCTGGTCCTTTCTGTGAAGCTCCGAGAGCATGTAGGGCACTGAAATGGCTTCTCCCCTGTGTGGGTGCGTAGGTGCCTCATAAGTCTGCCCTTTTCTGAGAAGCTCTTCGAGCATGAAGGGCACTGATATGGCTTCTCACCTGTGTGGACGGGCAGGTGTTTCTTAAGGTTGTCCTTTGCTGAGAAGCTCCGAGAGCATGAAGGGCACTGAAATGGCTTCTCCTGTGTGTGGGTACGCAGGTGTCTCTTAAGGCTCTTTTCAACTGAGTAGCTCCGAGAGCATGAAGAGCACTGAAATGGCTTCTCGCCTATGTGGGTGCGCAGGTGCTCTTTCAGGTAGGCTTGTTGTGACAAACTCAGAGAGCATGAAGGGCACTGAAATGGCTTCTTGCCAGTATGGACGCTGGCATGCGTTTCCAGGCGAGACAGTTCATCAGTCTCACAGCCACATAACTGACATTGCTGGAGGCGTCCTTGCTTCAAGTTGTCACATCTGGCAGTTGACAGAGGAATAGAAAGCCTCGATGCTGCAAAAATAAAATAAAAGTAAAGGTTGTGAAATGCCAAAGAAAGAACAGAGATGCTAAATTTAATTACAAGTTTTGCTTTCTTATTTCTGGAATCTTGAGGGTGATTTCAAGTATGATTAAACAAAGAACTCCTAATGGCCCTTCCTAATTTAGCCAATATTTCTCCATCTGAATGCTTCATGACCCTGTCTGAAGTCCACCAATAAACATTATTTTTTGGAAAGCCAAAAGATTACAGTGACAGAATGTGGGGTGTTTGAAGGCTTTTGTAGGTTTCTACGACCCTTAGAGAAATGTTTAAAAATGCTTTGACCCAGCTTGCTCTGCCATCCTCAATAAGCAAGTATGCCCTACTGAACAAGACAGTCAAAGGTCAAGAAATGGCATGGGACCTTCTTGTGCGATTTTATGGGTGGTTTGTAGGGGAGCTAAACAGTCTTTAATAGCTGGCAGAATTGTGCCAGCCTGACCTTGCACTTTAGATGTAGTAGCCATTGCATTTGTTGGAACACTTTCAACAATGGTCACAGGGACCATGGAAAAAGGCAGCACAGAATCAGTTTTGAATCATTTCTTTCTTAATGTTCGCCCAGATGCTGCAGCAATGGCAGATTTTGCTTCTCTCTGCCTTCAACTCGATAATTTCTACCTTCACGGTCAGCAGCAGACTCTGCCACTTCACCTAGACATCATGCAACAATTAAGAAAACACACGTGAAAACAACATAACGAAACAACCACTATAGCTGTGGAAGGAAGCATAGCAGTACAGGCCTGGATAACTTTCTGTAGGGAAGTGCCAACCCGTGGCTTGATTGTGTGGAATTAAAGTGAGCTACTTTGACCCTATCTATCTCTTTGGGGCAGTAGAGCTGTGCAGATGGGCTAAACCATTTTTTTGGGGTGGTGCTGGCAGGTCGCCCGGCCCCTGTGCATGAAAGCGAACTTCTGGGGCATTCTTATGCTTCTTGAAATTCAGTTATCAGTAGTGGCCCTTTTTGTTCTATGAAACCATATCTTTTGCAATAATTTCTAGTTGTAACAGCGTTTTAAGAAATTGTTCAATATAAGGAATAATTCGATGCAAACATGTTTGACATTTAGACAGGTTTGACTTTACACATCACAGATAGGTCAGATTCTTCATCCTTGCAAATATTGTGCCCCTTTGTAAAGAACACGTAGAAACACATTGGCCCCAGAGGACTCCTAAACCATCACTGAGGACAGACCCAAGAAGTATAAATAAATGCATTGGGGCAAGGAAAAGTGTTAAATATACAAACCACAACATTGTCATCTTTATTTTCCAAGAACACGGTTATGTGCCTTTACTAAAGATGCTGTTTTTGTATGTGTATAACCTGTGCGAACATGTTCCTGGGATGTTCATTTCTGCAGCAATTAATGATAGAAGAAGAAAACCCTTTAAGAAAGACCCCGCATTGTACTTGTAAGCCTTAACCGGGCTGTTACAAACTTGTTTTCTGTATCTGGATTATACAGTACATAGCATAGATTTATGCTTCTTAACTGGAACACAAAGGAATGTCCAAAACTTAGCGTGTAAGTAAAATCCTACGGAATCATGGCTAATCATTTGCCTGGTTTAAGCTGTTTCTTGCATCCGTCATCGCCACTACTTTCTCTTTTCCCCTGCAGCCAAGAGGGTGACTGCTGTCTTTTTGGTTGAGTGCATGTCCCAGGTGGCAACTGAGGGGGCCTCAAGCTGCTCTCCTCTGCCGTTCATCACTGACAGCGTGCGCCTCCATTCCTCTGTCTGGTTTGGCATCCACATAGCCGACATCCTCGTTGTCTTCGTACAACTTGTTAAACGTCTTGATTCTTGCCGTTTTTCATCCTGGGGGATACTCTGTATCCACATTGCACACTAGTGCCGTGACTTTGATGTTGTTTCATATCTGCAACGATATTCCTTCCTTGCCTGTCTTGTCTCTGTTTGTTCTTCCAGTCAGTATCCCAGGCTTCTAAAGGTGTCATTTTCTGGCTTGGTCAGCTTGAGTCTCTCGAGTTGGCTAAATCTATAGGCCTTCACCGGCTATTCTGATGTGTTGTGGACTGTGTTGGTACTGGCACGTGCTATTTTGGAGCAGCTAGGAATGCATTTTATAGCAGTAAACCTGACAATCACAGCAGGTCTGAAAGCAATTGGAAACTATAATAATCAGAGTTTTTACATTGGGCAAGCTACGAGAAAGCAGTGAGTGGTCACTCATTCATAAACTCAATCAAAACACCAAAAATAACCCACCCCTTCATCGCAGTGCTTACGATAGACTGTGATGAAGCGCTGGTGCCTAAGATGAGCCTAAAAACCACTTTAGTGGCTTAGAAAAGCATGGAAGCATGGTACGACCAGACTTCAGAGAAGATTTGAGAACATTCAGCGTGATCTTGCCGCTATGAGTGTATTAAGATGGACCACTCTGAAAAACAACTACGCTAATAATGCAGCCAGCCTGATATAGGCAAACCTTCTTCTCTACCTCTCTAAATACATTTGGCTATTTTTATTGTTCCTTTTCTATTTTTGCATTCCCACAAGCCTTTCATCTTCACATTATACAAGTCCTTTAAATCTGAAGTATCGGTAATTTTGAGAAAACAAATGCTGTCTATACAGATAGTTGCTTGCATAGGTAGTTTATCTCCTCTGGCAAACAACCTCTGAACAAACAGAATGGCAAACAAAAATGTTGTTTTTCTTTATTTTATGACTTACGGTATCTATATATCTGTATTAAAAATTTGAGTGATCCTACTGAAGAAAACTCATTTTGTTTTATTCTTCAAAAACAGTTATGTTCCAAGATAAATATTAAATTTGACACCCAGTAGGATAATTTCACGTTCATAGGAGGGGGTCTAAACGAAAACTCACACCGGTCCCGACAAACATCCCTACAATTGACATAGCTTATTATGGGGAAATGTCAGCTGATGGAGGGCAGTAGTGCAATTACCATAAGCTCTGCCAGAGTTCTAGGAAGGCATGCTACATGACCTACATCACATGGAGGGTTTGTCTGCCTCGGGACTTTCACCTTTCAATGCTACATTAGCATTATGAATCACCAACCAGAATTATAATTTCTCGCAAGAACATCAGAGTAATTGCACGGGAAGTCTGAAACTGGCAACTTTAATGGCAAAAATAATTTAACTGTTATTAAAGCACCAGCGGTATGAAAACTTTACCTCATTTTGCCCAGTGCTGTGCTTGAGTGATATACTGCATACTTGAAATACCATGATGATGAACACCAAGGAGGTGGTTAGCTTTTGCTTGTCTTCCAGCTCGATGAAAATCACACACAGTCGCAAAATGTAGATACAGCAGAGCCTCGTTCATATGTTTTGGAAGAAACCACAAGAAAAAACAGACTAACTGGGAAAATGTACAATCCTAAGTAACTAAAAAAATTTGAGACAACTTTTGTTGACATCTATGTAATACAAAGCGTCGTGCTGATCATTGTGGCACGAGATGCTGATGCATTTTGTTGTTTTCCTAGTGCATGGTGTTTTCAGAGAGGGACTGGAAACCGAAATGAAATCTAGCTGGTAGGCGACGCCTGATGCCACCGAAGCGAAATGTGGTGCTTACATCACACCGCCTGCAGTAGGAAACGATGGCACATTTGCATTATCGCCTACTAAAGGTGTGCAGTTTGCTACCAATGGTACTACGCACCATGCGCTGTAAAACAGATAGGTGAAGATGCTTATTGCAATCGGTTTGGTGGTGATAGCTACAAGTGTAGGGTGCAACAACCCAAGCGGGGATTTGAAGGGTACCAGAGAAATAAACTGTGTGCGCCATGATTATCACTTGAAACCAGGCAGCTATACTGTTCTCGATCTTGCGCGCGTCGCACCTTCTCTTGTTCACATGGAATGTTGCAGCCGGAAGACCTACAGACCCTTTTCACAGCGATCCCGTGGGCGCTGCCATGTTTGATCACATGGTGGAACGTCCATTACTTGCCTCAGCTGCCTCCGTTGCCTCTGCATTTACAAAGGGTGTGTATGGTGCCAGTGCAGCTTAGCAAACCTCTGTTTCGGGAGATATCACAGATAGTGACTGGATGGATGACACAAAGCTCTGGCGAGAGCTTCAGAAAGCATGCAAAAGAACTGTGCAAGCTGATTAAGTTATGTCCAAATGGGGCGAGCGACATATATTGTGCTTGTTCTAACAGCGAGGCTCAATACATATTCCAAGCTAGCCAATCTTTCTGCTCATGAATTGAATCAGGATTAGCATATTTTTCTTTTCGTTCTTGGCAAATATTTTTGAAACAGCGGCTCGTAAATTTCCTTGGTGGGGTTACTATCCGATTATTTCTGCTAATTGCTCGGAGGGGTGCTATGTGCTGATAGATTTGTTGTTGCTGCATGCAAGGCTTGAAACGCAGCCATTTCGTACATTGTAATACCTTGTAGCAAAGATCACTAGTAACTCGCATACTCTTGTGGACCGTCATAAAACATTCAGCTTCGACCATTCGTGTGCTATTGGTGTAGTCCGTCATTTATTGTGCATATGTGGTGCGCATATATTCAAATGTGTGCGCATTCACTTACAGTTGGCAATACAGTGGGCGTTAAGGTTCTGTGCAAGTTGGGGTAGATGTGTGTAGGTACTGCGTGCGAAAGATACTACGTATGACAAGAAGCGGCGCTGCTCCATTTGCCATTGTTTAACAATCGGTACTTATTCTCACTGAAGGTTCGGGGGCAAAGCCTTTTCTTTGAAGGTTGGAGATACAATACTCGCAGATGAGCAAGTTTCTGTGTTCTCAAGGAAATACATACAATTCAAAGTGCTCGTAACACATATGGACAGTTGCAGCAATGGTCCACGAACTTACCTACACTGATTCATTACAATCCTTAATATGCCAGTCATTATTCTTGCAGCACACTACTGCACGTCTTCAATATAACATTATTGAAGCATAGTGCTTTAGTGAAAACTCAGTGCCAATTGACCGTAAAGAAGCAAGGTGGAAGTGGTAATGGTTTCGTATTCATGCACTGTCACTGAGGCGAGTTGCTGCCAAAGATGCCATGTCGATTCTCTAAGACAAACTGCTCCGCGACAAGGGTCAATACGATCACAGTCTGCAGCAAGGAACGGCGGTGCGTTTTGGTTATCACCTATCTGAAGTAGAGCCCCTAACTTTGTGCGGTGGAAAATTTGAAATTCTGCAAATCAAGACAGAGGAATCTGCAAAATTCCTCAGCAACTTTGAACAGACATAAGGTACAGTCGTGGTCAAAAAACTTGAAGCCGCTGTGAACAGTCGGGGAGCGTCTGCACTCCGCTATCGCGGCGCTGCCGCCGCCGCCGCGCGCCGCTGCTCGCTTGCGCCGAGGATAAAGAGAGCGAGGGAAGCATGCCTCTTACTCTCAAGCATGCTTTGATAACATGGCTCGTGAGAAACTAGTGCAGCGTTAACTTTGCCAGCTGCGAGGTCGACTTGCGGCCGCCGTGGTACGGCGCTTCGTGTGAGCAAATGCGCTCGTCTGGGCAAAACTGCCTGGCTTCCATGCAGCGCATTATAGTACAAAATCTTCCTAATTATCAAAATTTATTACAATTTTATCCTACACATTCAAAGGTGAGAGCCCTCGCATTATGCTTTTAGATAAACATTTTGAATGTGTTTCTAAGTGCGATGAAAACAAAAGATTAAAAAATAGACCAACATCTCTCAGTGCTGCCTAGCGTTGTTCCAGGTTTTATTATAATATGCGGGCAATTCAATCATCGATCGTTTAGAAAAGACCAGAAGCAGCAATATCGACTACAAAGGCTCTCTTGGGGAAGGGCGTGCAACCACCGTTGTAATATTTGAAATACGTTGACTGCACTTCTCCATTAAGGAACGACCAAACGAGTGCGTTTGGCGTTCAAGTTTTTTAATTAAACCCACAGGGAAGTTATGAAAGCTTTTCGGGACTAGATGGTTGCCCTGCATCGGTAGCCAATTGAGTTAGACCCATTCCCTGGGCACTTTGGAAAGTGCCCACTACCTCGCCTTTTTTCATATTTTCATGCATACTGTCTCATTGTCGTTAGGGCCCACTTTCATGCACACGAGGCCAGTGTAGCTTCATCCCCTTTGCATTAGGCATCACGCGTTTCAATCGCCTAAAGTAGACCAGGGCCACAAGATTATAGGATTCTCTCATAGTGAAGGCGTCACACTGGCGGTGCTGTCGCTGTCACGTGTTCACTGGAAGGAGTATTTTAGATATAGTTTACTGAGGTATTGTTCGTCTCTACTGGAGAGGGTTTCACAGGCAGTTTAAAAGAAAGGGCTATACGTAGTGTCCTTTCAACCAGAGACCTTGGCTAGTTTACAGTCAAGCACATGGGTAAGCTGCAATTGTTCGGGGCAACCACAGACCAAGCCACACACAATGCCTTGAAGGCATGCTACCCCCTGTGATTTCGTCGAGAGACGCTGGTGCCACCCTGAAGCTTATGTTTTCTTGATTCATTTGCTACTTGTGACATTCATGATTACAAATTCGAGATGCCATTGTGGCACGTTATTTAATATATCATTAAGCTGCTGAAGTCAGATCTCAGCTACGATCTTCGCAAGGTGCCCTTGTTCGAGCATGCGCAGGGCTATTCACAGCGCTGTTCCTTTAATTTGGTCCCTGAAAACAATAACTAATGATTACGATACTTGGAATTGTGAAATTTGAGCCTATCATGTTTGACAGCGGTCGCCCGGTTATCACCCATCAACACATAAAAAGCTTAACTTTAATTCTAAAATGTGACATCCTCCTTCGGCAAACTCAGTGGTACCATGCAAGTTCAATGAACACCGAAACAAAGCGGCAGCAAGGCAGTATAGTAGCAGTACACTGTACTTCCGTCAGAGAAAAATGTGGCAACGACGAACCGGACGGCTCTGACGGGTCCATAGAGTATGGATGGGACTCTGCTTCCTTCTATGATGATGATGATGATAGCGTACTGTTGAATTTGATTTCAGTTTTTGTAGCTGCTAAATATAGCTAAAAGGAGGGATTCGCTCTTGTACATGCTTTGGTGCAGGCTCGGTGCAATATTTTGCTAAAAGGCCGTTTTGGTGCAGCATCGGACAAAGCCATCTTTTCGACACAGTTTGGCACAATTGGCACAGCTGTTGCACCAATGCATTATGCTGGAAATATCCAACAAGACACTATACAGCATCTGAAACTTTGATTACTATGTTAAATTGGTCATGCAAGGGAGGAGAGCAGGGTTTGCTCAGCATCAGTGCACTTGCTCGCTGCAGCCTGAAAAGCGATGATGTCCTGTTGCCTAAGGAGCCCGCACACAGTGTAGTGGAAGGAATTCAAAATAGACAAAAGTCCAAGGATAAAACAGTAGTACGTTAGTTAGTTAAATGAGGTTTAATGGCGCAAAAGCAGCTAAGGCTATGCTGCGCCAAACACGAGGTGTTTTAAAATCCAGTTTGTGAAGGAAAAGGCTGTGTTAGTAATCTATATTTTATGTAAAAATCCAGTGTCATGTACAAATTTACGGACGTCACATAATGGGACTAGCGGATCATCACCTAAAATTACAGCAGGGTGTAAAGGTATGTGTAGTTGATATAATTTGTGCAAAAGTGTTCGTCTGTGTTTCAGTCTGCATACATGTGAGTAATATGTGCATAACTGTCAGTGGCTGTTGACATTTCTCGCATTTTGGTGTGTCTTCTTTGGTAAGTAAGTAATTGTGTGTGAGGTGTGTGTGCCCAATGCGTAGCCGGCATAAAACAACTTCGATGAACCGCTCTTGATGATAACACGACTTCCACTCGCCAACTATGGGTTTCGTGAGATGTAGCTTGTTGTCAGCACAACGGTCCCATTCGCGTTGCCATTTTACCGTGAAGGCTTTTCTAATTGCACGGATGCTATCATTGTATGGGAGCGTCGTGTTTGTAATATCTTTGTGCGCTGCCATCAATGCACATCTATCAGCTGCTTCGTTACCTGGTATCCCAACATGGCTTGGGACCCAGCAGAAACGAATTGACCTCCCGTATTCGTTAAGCACCAACATGTTTAAAATGTCTCCTATCAGGGGTTCACACTCAGATTTCAGACGTAGAGCCTTCAGTGTACTTAAGGAATCAGTGTATATGACTGTGTTTTTGTGCTTGCCAGTGATAATCTTTTTAACTGCAACCCATACAGCATAAACTTCAGCAGTGAAAACAGAAGCATGTATTGGTAGACGGACACTTGTTTCCCAATTTTCTGTTACGGCCCCTATACCCACGTGTTCTTTTTTTTTTTTTGAGCCATCCGTGTAGAATTCCATGTGATTTTGATACTTGTCTTGAAGAGCAGGAATTCTTGCATGATGTGTTCGTGTGGAGTGTTTCTTTTCTTTAAATGTGTTAATGTCCAGTCACACAACTGCGTGAAATTGTACCATGGGGCCAACCGTTGTGGTTTCTTGGCGACCTGGAGGACTTCGTGGGGGGATGTCATAATCCTGACAGTATTTCTCATACCGCAGGACAAGTGGCTTAATCATGTTCGGTTTATTTGTGTAGTGTATGCGTGTGTTGCATTGTGTGAGGATGTTGTAGCATATGTGTCGCGGTGATGACTGAATTCTGAGTAGGTAAGAGAATGTTAATAATGCTCTGCGCTGCTGTAATGAGGGTAATAACAGGGTAATAACATATAAACTTTGAATAGGCGATGTTCTGTAGGCACTACTTGCCAGTCGCAATCCAAGGTTATGTACTGGATCAAGCAGTTGGATGTAGGACTGCCTGGCTGAGCTGTAAACCACGGAGCCGCAGTCTACAAGGCTACGCACAAGAGACCGGTAAATACGTAAAAGACAGGTTCCATCGGAACCCCAGTGCTTATGAGATAAGACTTTTAGGATATTCAATGCTTTATTTGCTTTAATCTTTAGTGTTTTAATGTGGGCTAAGAAGTTTAGTTTTTTATCAAAGAATACTCCCAAGAATTTATATTATTGCTTTACCGGCAGTGAGACATCATTCAATTGTAGAACAGGGTCTAAGTACAATCCTCATTTTTGCGAGAATAGCGCTGTAACAGTTTTTTGAGTAGAGAAGCGGAAGCCATTTTATTCAGCCCACTTTATTAGTTTATTAATTGTTATCTGGAGCTGCGTTTCACATGTTTGTAAGTTTGGGGCGCGGCACGCTATTTGCAGATCATCGACGTATATGGAGTGCATGATAGAGGGGGGAATGACTTTGTTAACAGAGTTCATTTTTACTATAAAGAGTGTTGTGCTTAGTACGCATCCTTGTGGCACACCATTTTCCTGAATGAATACACGTGACAGCACCGTTCCTAAACGCACCTGGAATGTTCGGTCCGACATGAAATCGGCTAGACATTTCAGCATTCTACCTCGGATTCCTAAATCTGCTAAGTCCCTTAATATACCAAACCTCCATGTTGTGTCGTACGCCTTTTCTAAGTCGAAGAAAACAGTGAGACAATATTGTTTGTGTAGGAAGGCCGCACGTATCTCGTCTTCTAGCCGGACTAGGTGATCTGTTGTGGAGCAACCTTTCTTGTATCCACACTGGTGGTTATCTAGCATGTTCTCTGTTTCAAGGATGTATGTCAGTCTTATGTTGATGATGGCTTCATAGGACTTTGCAAGACAACTTGTGAGTGCTATGGGTCTATAACTGGTTGCTGTTGTGGGAGGTTTTCCAGCTGTCAAGAACAGGATTATGATAGCTTTCTTCCACTCTTTTGGCATTTTTTCCGTTTCCCAGATTTTATTAAAAAACGAAGCAAGGTTTCAACTGCATTAGGAGATAGATGAGCGAGCATCACGTAATGTACTCTGTCCGGACCAGGTGCTGTTTTTTTGTCAGTTGTTAGTACTCTATTGATTTCCGGTAGTGTTAAAGCGGCATTATACGGTCTTTCTGAACTTCCTGTGGTCGGAAACTTTAGTTTTTCTGCTAATTGCTTATGTTTTAGAAATGCAGCTGAATAGTTTACCGAGCTTGATATATTATGGAAGTGTCGTCCTAATATGTCTGCTTGTTCTTCTATATTTGTTTGCATGCCTGGAGGTGATAGTATGGGGATAGTGTAAGAAGCGTAGTCGCCTCTAAACTTATGAACCTGATCCCACATTCGTTTGGATGTTCTTGAACTATTTATAAACGAGACATAATTTTTCCAGGACTGTCTTTCGGCTTGTCTGCGTGTACCTGGCTTTCGCTTTTGCTTTTTTGAAGGAGAGTAGATTGTCGTGTTGGGTATCGCCGAAAGATACCCCACACTTTGTTTTGTAGTTTTTTTGTTTGTGTACATTCCTTCGTCCACCAGGGTTTCAGGTTTTTTCTTAATAAGCCAGAGGATTGTGGGATTGTTTCTGCTGCTGCAGCAAGTATACAGGCGGTGATCTTATCATTCATTTCATCTATGGTTAGCTCATCTGATATGTTATCCAGAGTGGCCTTTTCAGTAAAGAGAGGCCAGTCTGCTAGGTGGAGTTTCCAACGGGGTGGTCTTAATGGTATGGAAGGAGAAGGAGATTTTCTTTTAATAACAGCAGGCATATGGTCACTACCATAGGGGTTGTCAATAACACTCCATTGAAAATCGTCAAAGAGAGATGGAGAGCACAGTGCCAGATCTAAGCAACTCATAGCTCCTGTGCTTGGGGAGCAGTAAGTTGCCGCACCGGTGTTTAAAAGGCATATGTTATTTGTTAGGATAAAATCTTCAAGCGTTTGACCCCTGGTGTCAGTTGTTTGACTACCCCACAACGTGTTATGTGAATTAAAATCACCGGCTAATAAAAATGGTTCGGGTAGCTGGTTTAAAATTAACTCTAGGTCTCTTATGGCAAAATGTAAATGCGGCGGAATGTATACTGAACAAATGGTGATGGTTTTGTGAGCTAAAACGGTGACAGCAACGGCTTCTATGTGAGTGTTAATGGGAACTTCTGTGGCTGCTATACCACCTGGCAGGACAATGACTACACCACCTCACAGCCGGTTCGCCTGAGTACGGTCGCGCCGTACAACAGTGAAACCTTTCAAAATGTTTTTGTGTTTTTCGCCTAGGTTTGTTTCTTGTAAGCACAGGGCTACAGGAGAGAAGTTTATTAATATGTTTTTAATGTCACCTAAGTTGTGTAAAAGCCCTCTACAATTCCAGTGGATAATAAAAGCCATGTTAAAATGGAAAGATAAGAAATGGCACTACGGAAAAATTAAGAGGTGTGGTATAGGTGACATGGATTTGAGAAGGCTAATACAAATGAGTGATAACCCTTAGGTTATCGCCTTCTTATTTAGAGTTCTTATTGGGATTTTGTCCCTCTTACCGCGCTCAAGAGAGCGCTTGTCCTTTGGTGTCGAGGACACCGGGGTTTTTGTGTCGACCTCCATCACTCTCACTGAGGCGCTGGAAAACCTGAAGCCGCTAAAGGCAAGAGAGGATCAGAACGACTGTGAAGCCAGCAGTTACTTCAATATGCCTACAGGTCGACTGAAATTATTGCTGGCGTGCACCTCAGGTGCCCAGTGCATGCGGCTCATTGCCCGATGACATTGTTAAGAGCTCGGTTTAGCGGAGGCAAGGAATACATGTTTTGACAGCTTGAGAACAAAGAGTCAACTGGCTTTATTCAAGAGTAAAGGTAGGTTTGCCTGATTGGCTGCATGCTTGGTTCCAAGAAACAGTAGGGGCAATGACGCCAACAGCAAGGCATACTGGATTTCTGGAGCAGGGGGCAACGACACCTATGGTGAGGTACAGCTTAGTGACGGATGGTCGATACATGGGCTCAACCACTAGAATGCCGCAGGCTTAGGTGTGAATTGCGGAAGGAATGAAGAGTTCATGTTCAAGACAGGCTGGTTTCATGCAGTCGCACGACACTGTCTCTTCTTTGGCGTAAACGTCAATATTTAAGGTTTTCTCTGAATGCAAAACCACACAAAATGGGCCTTCATAGGACGGAATCAATGGTGGCTTGATGGAGTCGCGCCACATGAAGACATGCGTGGTTGTGTCCACTGTCGGGAAACTTAACATAGGCTGCCCATGTGCAATATGTTAGGGTGTAGGTTAGGTTAGGTTAGGTTATGACAGCTTGGGGTCGTTTTTTTGAACAAAGGTTAACGGCTTGTGGTCGGCCAGAATGTAAAAGCCTTCAAGAAAAGCATGGAAATGCTCGGCAGTGTAATAGATGGCCAACATCTCTCGCCCGAAGGTAGCTGTAGCGAGCTTCTGTAGGTTTGAGGTACATTGAAAAGAAGCCCAGCAGCGTCCAGTCTATGCCATCATGCTGCTGCAGTACTGCAGCCACTGCTGTGGCCGACTCATTTACCATAAGGCGTGTTGGCGCATCAGGGAACGAATGAATCAGCATCACTTCCCCGATAACTACTCCCTACTGAATCCTTCCGGACAGCCCTGCCCAATCATCTGTGCATGTACATCATCAACGGTGACGTCAACCTCTGGTGCCAACATAAACTCCCGGCGTTCGACACTATGTTCAGTGGGCGCGGGAGTAGCAACAGCAATATGGCTCACCTTTTGCCTTTTGGAACTTCACAAGTGCGTAAGCGTTTTTCCTTGTACACTAGAAAAACAGACTATCTCTGATGTTACTACTTCCATGCGCACATGTGCTTTGTGATATTATTTGCGAGTGTTTCCATATGTCTGTGTTATTAGATTGTTGTGGTGACATCCAAACTAATCCTGGGCCTACCACACGTAAAGAGTCTTTTCTTGAAACACAGACGCTACCTGATGAAGCCTCGGAACAAGTGGTGGTCCTCTTCAAGCTTCTGAAAGACGTTCAGTTTCATTCGGCCCAAAGAATCAGAGAGAAATGGTTGCTGATATTAAAGCAATCAAAGCCAGCCAAAAAAAATATAGAAAGCAAGATTGGCTGCATCCAAGAAAGACTGGACGCTCTTGAAGAAAAAGCAAATTCACTTGATCAGTTTAAGGAACACGTCACAGGTCTCCAGAAATCTGTAGAGACTTTAAACACTCAGCTTGTTTCTTTTGTTAGATACGGGACTGTTTCCTGAGCCTACTTCGAGTTCACCAGACCACATTGAATCGCGCCACAGCTAATTAAGGAGCGCAGAAGCGCGTATACCACATTCCCGAGGCGCGGCACGTGCAAACGAGTTGGTGTCCTCCATCTCGTATGCCGCATCTGGAGCTATTCACTGCTTGACTCTTCCTGAAAGTGTAGCGAGAGCCTGGCACTGTTCCAGGTAAAGTGGGTCCCGAAGCAAGACGGCTGTAATGCACCGTGAAACCTTGGCTGCGTCGCCCCCCTCCGCTAATTTGTCACGGCGCTTGCAAGTCAGCAAGGCAATACGACAGGGAGAAAGCCCTCGGACAATTGGGGCCCAAGGAGCGACCCTCTCCGCCTTGGTGACGGTAGTTGCAGACCGGAACGGCAAGACCGCAGAGAGAAGTAAGCACTCGGACAATTGGGGACCAAGGAGCAACCCTCTCCGCCGGGTGTGACACAATCGCACGGGCGCCTACCAGTGGCCGAAAATGACACCTGAGCGGGCTCGCCGATTGGCCGAAAATGGCGTCACCTGAGCGGGCTCGCTGATTGTCTGAACGTGACGGGTCTTCGAGACACCAAAGGGCTTAAAAGACACAGACCGAGAGCAGCAAGAGAGCATTCCTTGATTCATCTCTTTTGAGCTTCTTGCCACGGGCCGCAGCATCCGAGTTGCTGCCGGCCCGTAATGACTTTAAGACTGTTAATTGACTCTCACTGTAAATAATGTAAATAAACCTCCAAGTTTTTCATCCCGACGTCCTCCTGAACTCTTACAACTGGTTGCCAGCAGTGGGATCGCCTCCAAATGCAACAACTGGTGGCAGTGCTGCGGATCAACCTTCGTCGAGAGAAATCCTGAGGAACCCGGAACAGCAAAAAAAAGCCTTCGTTCAAAGGAGTCCCGAGGAACTTCGAACAGCGAAGAAGAGAAAGCCTTCGTCCAAGTAGTCCTGAGGAACTGGGAGTAGCGAAGAAGAGCGAGCCTTCGACCCAGGGAGTCCTGAGGAACCGGGAACAGCGGACCAATGAACCAGATGGCAGGGTGCTGCAACCGTAAGTGAGCGCGTGGTTTTTTTCCTTTTGATTCGCCAGACTTCAAATGTTGTGTGTTTATTTTGATAGTTCTAGGAATCGGGAATTTTTTGCATTGTGTGTTTGCTCAGATTAATTAAGGAAAACAGTTCTAACCACCAGTTGGGGCAGCTGCCATGGATCTTAGAAGGTTGACGAAGTTAGACTTGTTGTTGGTGTGCGACGACGTGGGAGTTGAGGTGGACGAACAGATGAAAACGCCAGCTATCATAAAGGCGATTCAAGATGGTGGCAATGATGATGAAAGCATTGAGTTTGCTTGGGAGGTGATACAAGAACCACGGGAGCGGGAGCGTTGTGAACGTAAGCGTGAGAGTCACGAACGTAAGCAAAAGCACAAGAAAGAGATAGCAGCATTGGAAAAACAGATACAATATTTTCAGCAGTTAAAGGAACAAAGACAACGCCTGTCTGAAAATTCTGTAGGCAGTACAGAGCACAAGAATGAGCAAGTATCTAGCGGATTTTCGCCAAAAGCCGACAAAAGAGGTATTGCCTGTGAGATTAGCGGCACCTTTATAGGTGAAGGGAAAAGGCTAGCTGCTAACGATGCCTTAGTGGCAACAGAGGCCGTTAAAGGCCGTAGTGAAAGTGACGAGCTACTGTGCCAACAGAGCCCTGTAGGGACAGCTAGGCCAGCTGTGAATGAATTGGCACAGTCACCGCACGTGTGCGTCGCAGGTAATGTTAACGAGTTAGTTAACGAAGTACACAGTACCGCTGACCCGACAGACGCGAGCACCCACGTCGAGATAACTGTAGAGTCGGATCTGCGTGCCGAAGTGCAGTGCCAGCTGGACGATGCAGTTGAGGGCAGCTCTCAGGAATGCGAGCTATGTAGCTCAAGAGGAGACAATTGCATTCTTCAGGGATCGGTGCAGCTCTCCACCAGTCTAGATAGCCAAGAGAGAGTAGATTTAAATGAAAATTACTCAGACCGTGCGGGTAAGAGACCGATCCGGGCCGACGAGATGCTTAACGGCCAGCACGAGACGCGAGAAGACGACATGAAAGTGAGTGCGAGGAAAAAGCGCCGTAAAGATCAGAATGCGGTGAGTAATGTAACGCCGCCAAAGACGGCAACAAACGCAAAAAGGCAGAGCACGAAGAAAAGAACGGTACGGTCGTCGTTGACGACGTGTGTGCATCAAACACGTTCGAGCTACCGGTCAAAAGGAGACCGAGAAGCATGTTCTGCACGTACGCGGACAAAGGGCACGGGGCAGTTAAATTCCTCGTCGTTCCGTCGTTCTTTTCGAAGTTCAGCGTGTAGGGCGAGGGAGCGCAAGGTGGCAAGACAAGGCCAGGTGGTAGGAAGTAGCGACGCGGTCAATCGAGTTCGTGATGAAAGGCGAGCGCCAGGACGCAAATTGGCATTAGACTGCAACGTCTTGGGGGAGCTGATAGTGAGTCAGCCCTTTTGTTGTTCCTCGGTAGCCAGAGTAGCTTTTGAACAGAAACCACCTCGAGTACGGCTCAAAAGTATGAGTCAGTCAAAAACGTTTGAAACGGGAGGCCAAGAAAGCTTCCGTAGGAGTGAAACATGTTTTGTTTTATTTTTGAGCATCGGATAATTTTTGCGATTTAAGTTTCTTTCAATATGTAAAAGTATGAGCGTTGTTTATGTTTTGTTTGAGAAGCTCCGAGAGTTGAAAGACGCGTTGTAAGTAAACATGTAGTTTCGCGAGGTGTTCATTAATAAGTAGTTAGGCTTTCTTTTTTTTTGTGTGTGTAAGTAACCCAAATGTCAAAGTTATCGTTGAGAGGCCTATAGTAACACGCGTGTGTATTAGTTAACCTTCTTTTTTATGCGTTTTTCTATTTTCTAAGGTTAACCGCGTAGGTTTTCAGTAAGTGCATCATTTGCACTGAGAAGCGTTCTTAGTTCCATTAGCGCGTGTCCTGTGTGGACGGAAGGAAGCAGATTTATGACTGGGTTGCTCGTGTGTGTTGAGGGCAGCCGTATTCTGACTTCTTTAGCGAGCGTGAGTAGAACTAGTAATTAGGAGATGCATTCTTTTAAAAGGGTTCTGCGGAGTGCATAAGTTACGCAAATTAAGTTCTCGTTTAAGGTACATGTCCTGTATGGACTAGAGAAAGACACGTGAGTACAGTCGAACCTGACTATATCGAACAATTTCTGGACACGGTATAGTTACAATGAGTATATATAGCAAAAATTACGCTTACATCGAACAAAACAAGTAGCAACTCCTGATATATCGAACGTCAAGCGGCGGAAAGTGCCCCCGGAAGTTGGCTTTCCCTCGCGGTGACGGGAAAACCCGGCGGCGCGGCTCCATCTAACCGCTCTCCCTACGTGACCGCGCTACCTCGGAGCCGCCGACACCCCCCTACAAAAAATTATCCTGGCCCGCCCGCCCGCAGCGCTTGCTCAGACAGCCAATCAGAGGCTCTTGTGCCCTCGTCGTGCAAGATGGCGAAAGTGCGCATTGTCTCGCTGCTTATCTGGTTCACTGTGTGCGCCTTCTCCCGCAGTGTTGCCGTGATGACGCGGCAGAATTCGCCTTTCGTCGTGAAGCTCGAAATCATAAATCGGGTCGAATGCGGTGACAAGTCGGATGTCCCCGCAACGTACAAGATTCCGAGGTGCACTCTTGGCACGATCTTGAAGGGGGAAATTAGGGCTAAAGCGGCCTAACTCGCGACCGTAGTGCCCGTGGCCCCCGACGCATACGCACGGCCGTGTACGAGTGGTTCATCCAAAATAGCTTCAGCCGTACCGACTTCCGCGTGCTCGGTGATGACTGTAAATTCTGATTAATGCGACGAAGCCGTTGCCGTTGTTGCCGAAGTTTGAAGCGAGCAGTCAGAATTTCCGGAAGCTGTTGACGAATCAACGGTGAACGAGTTGGTGAGCGCAAATGATGGTGTCGCGACCACGGGAGAGCCCGAAAACGAAGACTACATTGCCGACATCTTGCCGAGCACAAGTGAAAATGGGCACAACGAGGAAAGCAGCGACCGTGTCTGGCCCACATCCTCCGAAGTGATTGGTGCGCTCGCACTAGTCCGGTGCTTCTGCGCGAATGCGGAATGTTGCGGCCTCAGCTGCTCCGACTCCTTAACACTTTCCTGTCCGCGCCTATGCCCATCGACAGTATGTTGTCGATGGTTTCAACGTCGATTTTCTCCCGTTCGGAGCGCTTATGGACAGCTAGCGCCATCCAGCGCATAAAAGGATAACTATTTTTGAAGTTTCGCTTCTGTGTTTCCTTTTTTGGCCGCGGGAGGGATTTTTAAAATGCCTTTTAATCGCGCTTGACGAGCACGCGTAGTTTCGGATATGGCGTCGACATCTCGCGCAGCTGCTCCTCGGAAACGGCGAGTTTCGACCGATTCCGATGAGTCTGCATCAGAATTTTGCGATGATGGTAGCAGCGGAGACTCGGGAGATGATTTTGACTCATCCGACTTCAGCACGGACGGTGAAAGTGCGTCAAGTAGCCCCGGAACGTCGACAGGTATCCGCCGGTAAGTTCAGTTTTCCACTCCGAGCCATTTTATCGCGGCCGCGATCAGATCTAAAGACATGCGGCATGTTCTAAAGGCAACGACTCTTATCTGCAGGGTGTCAACGTCGTTTGGACACGACCACTTGTCGGCGGCGGCACAAAGAGTGGAGTTTTGCGCGAGAAGACTGCCGGGAGTTGACCTCGGCACTGCGCTCCGTAGTTCCGCGCGGCGCTTCGCAAGAGCCGTCGACTTCTTCACGCTGTTCTTCACGGCGGAAATAATCACTGAAATATGCAACATGACAAATAAATATGCGTGGATGCATATTTTGGAGAAGCAATCATACAGTGAGAGAGACGGCTCTTGGAAAGAAGTGACTCCCGATGAGATGAAGAAGTTTCTCGGACTTCTCATTTACATGGGTATTGTACAAGTGCCGCGCTTGCACTGCTACTGGAACACGCGGAAATTATTTTCTGGTCTTCTTCCACCTTCGGTAATGCCAAGAAATAGATTCAAAGCGTTGCTTGCATTCCTGAGTGTGTCCGACCCTGAGAAGACAACTGCCGCATCCCATGGCAAGCTGCATCGCGTAGCTTCGCTGCTGAAGCACATCAACGCCTCATCTGCCCAATTCTTCCAACCTGATCGGAGCCTCTCCGTTGACGAGAGGATGGTAAAGTCAAAAGGCAGATCCGGAATTAGACAGTACATGCGGGACAAAGTTATAAAATGGGGGTATAAATTGTGGGTTTTGGCGGACTCCAAATCTGGTTACACTGTTCAGTTCAGTGTATACACAGGAAAGCGAGAAGCACCAAGCGCACGTGGGCTGGCATTCGATGTTGTGACGCGACTCGCAGAGGACTACCTAGATCAAGGCTACATCATTTATTTAGACAACTTTTACACGTCGACATCCTTGTTTGTGCACTTGTTGGAGCGCAAGACGCTTGCTTGTGGCACAACGCGCAAGGATCGTCGGGGCTTTCCAGCCGAGCTCAAGGACACCCAATGGGAAAAAAAAGCTATGAGAGGAGATGTTCGCTGGCTACGGGACCAGGACGTTCTATATTTACAATGGAAGGACAAGCGTGTTGTTCACATGATGTCGACAGCCCACACAGCCAACAAATTCGTACTTGCCAAGCGCAGAAGGAAAGTCAACAATAAGTGGGAAGAAATATCGGTGAAAAAGCCAATGCTGATTGACAAGTACAATGTGGGCATGCTCGGCGTCGATAAATCGGACCAGCTGATTGGGACATACAATGTTCTGATGAAGTGCGTGCGCTGGTGGAAAACGCTGTTTTTCCACAGTATAGATATTGCTGTTGTCAACAGCTTTATTCTATTTGATGAGCACCGTCGGCAGCATCCCGAAGTGCCTGAATTGTCAAGAGGTTCGCGTTTTGATCAGTTCGCGTTCAGGCTAGAGCTGGTGGAGCAGCTCATAGGACTTGATGAGCAACAACATCCAGACCCCAAGGCTCCTCCTGCTGTTCCCGCTACATGTGCCCCTAAGGATCAACAGCACAAGCCCCAGAAGCTACAAAGATACAGGAACTGCAAATTGTGCTATCAAGAACGGAAAGTGGAACAAAAAACGAACGTTTTCTGCGAGACGTGCGCCGCAAACTTGTGCTTCACCACATCACGCAACTGCTTTGTGCGGTGGCACGATAGCCACTAGGGATGACATTTTCCTTTGTAAAAAAATGTCTTGTACAGATAGGAATTTTATATTTGCATGAATGTTGTATACGGCCTGTCCCTTCAAAATGTATATTTTGAATTTTTTTTATGTTGTCTTGGTGCAAAGCAGCATCGACGTTATCGCGGAGTTTTCTCGTTTTTGTTACAAATTTCTTATTAGGTGATTTTTTTCAATTAATTGGTAATAAGTGCTTGTTTTCAAACAACACCATTAAAAAGCGCATTCCCTCTTCTACAAATTGATACTAAACATTTTAATATCAAACATTTGGTGTAGCAGCAAAAAAATGTTTACTAGACCACCCGAAAAGTGCGTATTTTCCCACGGACAGGAAAGTGTTAAAAAAGTGGAAAAGTGCGTGCCTTGCACACAGCGAAATTGCCCATGCAGAAGAAAATGCAGGACTATTTCGTGCGAAACTAAGCTAGTTTCATCAATAAAGTGGTATGTGCTTTTATGGCAACCAATTATTTAGCAGGCTTATATCGAATTATGCTCTATATCGAACTGATAGGCGTTTTTTGGCGAGTTTGATATAGCCGGGTTCGACTGTAGATGTAATGAAAAGTTTGCCTTCGACGCAAGTATGCATTCAGAATAGGGACCACAAAGCTAGCGCGCTTGTTATTATGTACTTGTAGAGTTGACCAGACTGTTCAGTGGCCCCAATACGTGCGATAAGTACGCCACAGCGATAGGTTGGAAACATGCTGTTCGTGTAGTTAGGCCACTTAACTTATGTTCGGCTGTTTCCAATATTTGTTTGCAACGACAACGACCTTTTGTTTTGCAACAACAATGTCACTCTTGCCTTGACGGCATTCGGGGAGAAATGGCTAGCGGTTTGGAAAGCTGGTTGGAACTGCTTTGTCAAAATTGGGGAAATAAAAGGTCAGAGTTTATTTTGACTCAGTAATAGCCTGGCGAGTCAGGGGTGAAGAGCCTGCGCTTACACGTGGTGAAGCGCTGTGTTGTTTTGTTTGTTTGACGTACATTCTCCAGGGCCCAGGATCCCGAAGTTCGTCAAACGAGGCTCGACACCAGTACCCTGCAGGTTCTTTCAGCATTCCTCATGGCCAGCAAATTGATTTCACCAGCCATTCCGAACTTCCGGGGCGAGGACGAGCTGTTAGATACGGGACCGTTTCCTGGGCCTACTTCGAGTTCACCAGACCACATCGAATCGCGCCACAGCTAATGAAGGAGCACAGAAGCGCGTATACCACATTCCCGAGGCGCGGCACGTGCAAACGAGTTGGCGTCCCCCACCTCGTATGCCGCATCTGGAGCTATTCACTGCTTGACTCTTCCCGAAAGCGTAGCGAGAGCCTGGCACTGTTCCAGGTCAAGTGGGTCCCCAAGCACGACGGCTGTAATGCACCGTGAAACCCTGGCAGCGTCGGCCCCTTCCGCCAATTTGTGACAGCACTTGCAAGTCAGCAAGGCAATACCGCAGGGAGAAAGCCCTCGTACAATTGGGCCCCAAGGAGCGACCCTCTCCGCCTTGGTAACGGTAGTTGCAGACCGGGACGGCAAGACCGCAGAGAGAAGTAAGCACTCGGACAATTGGGGACCAAGGAGCGACCCTCTCCGCCTTGGTAACGGTAGTTGCAGACCGGGACGGCAAGACCGCAGAGAGAAGTAAGCACTCGGACAATTGGGGACCAAGGAGCGACCCTCTCCGCCTTGGTAACGGTAGTTGCAGACCGGGACGGCAAGACCGCAGAGAGAAGTAAGCACTCGGACAATTGGGGACCAAGGAGCGACCCTTTCCGCCTTGGTAACGGTAGTTGCAGACTGGGACGGCAAGACCGCAGAGAGAAGTAAGCACTCGGACAATTGGGGACCAAGGAGCGACCCTCTCCGCCTTGGTAACGGTAGTTGCAGACCGGGACGGCAAGACCGCAGAGAGAAGTAAGCACTCGGACAATTGGGGACCAAGGAGCGACCCTCTCCGCCTTGGTAACGGTAGTTGCAGACCGGGACGGCAAGACCGCAGAGAGAAGTAAGCACTCGGACAATTGGGGACCAAGGAGCGACCCTCTCCGCTGGGTGTGACACAATCACACGGGCGCCTACCATTGGCCGAAAATGACACCTGAGCGGGCTCGCCGATTGGCCGAAAATGGCGTCACCTGAGCGGGCTCGCCGATTGGCCGAAAATGGCGTCCCCTGAGCGGGCTCGCCAATTGGCCGAACGTGACGTGTCTTCGAGACACCGAAGGGCTTAAAAGACAGACCGGGAGCAGCAAGAGAGCATTCCTTGATTCATCTTTTTCGAGCTTCTTGCCACCGGCCGCAGCGTCCGAGTTGCTGCCGGCCCGTAATGACTTTAAGACTGTTAATTGACTCTCTGTAAATAATGTAAATAAACCTCCAAGTTTTTCATCCCGATGTCTTCCTCAACTCTTACAACTGGTTGCCAGCGGTGGGATCGCCTCCAAATGCAACACTTCGCAATCTCGGTTCAAAGACCTAGAGGACAGATCGCAAAGAAACAATGTAATTTTTCATGGCATCCCTGATTGTCCCGAATCATGGGAAGAATCTGAGGCCCACATCATTAACGCGCTAACAACTATCATCGGCAATCTACCCGACATGGCAATCGAACACGCTCATCGTCTCGGTTCGTATACACCTGATAAATGCTGCCCCATTATAGCCAAATTCAGCAACCGCAAAGTAAAGGAAAGGGCGCTTTCCGCGCATGAGCTCCTAAAAAAATAAAGGCATCACGATCTGTGATCACTGCTCACCTGCCAACCGCCATATTCGAAGTACACTGATTGCCTTTGCGAAGAAGTTAGCGGGCAAACCCCTGTTTCATATCCGATACAACAAACTAATCGTAAACAAGCAGCAGTACATGTACGATCCTATTACAGACAGCATGACAGAGAGCACGTCATACCACACCCGTCACGTGTTAACACCAAAGCGTGTACTGCACCACCTAATCGTCCATAGGGAATCGCGAGGGGCAGTGGAAGACACTTATACGCCGTGTCTGTCCTTTTCACTAACATTCAAACCATCAAAAACAAACACGACTCGTTCACTTCCACAGTCGACACGTTCAACCCACATATGATTGTACTTACAAATACTTGGCTGCATCCACATATTAGAGACCATGAAATCTTCTCTACCGCACATGGCTTCTCAGTTTAATGCTGCGACCATACCTTGCATGAAGGTGGTGGCGTTCTTCTGGCAATTGATAAACACCTACACTCTCAGCACATTAATATTGCTACTAACTTGGAGATAGTCTGGGCAATTATTGAAATTACGAAAAAATTATAATGGGCATATGTTATCACGATCCTACTGACGCCGCCTCCTTTCCTAACGATTACAAGAGACAATCAATATTGTCGTAACACGCTTTCCTTCCTTACGCTTGTTTCTACTGGGTGACTTCAACACTCCAAACATAGCCTGGCATAGCGAACCCATTGTGATACACCCTTTCTCCGCATAATCAAGATTTTCTTCACTTGTGCACACTGTTCTCTTTCAGTCAACTGATAACAGTCCACCAGAATCACACCACAAGTTGCTAACACCCTTGACCTTGTGCTAACAACACGACCCGATTTTATTTCGAACATTACTTACTTACTGTCCTTAAGCGCTCACTCGTTTCAACATCAACATTTCACGTCCGAAATCAGAAAAAAAAAATCAGGGCAATTCACGACTATAAGAAAGCTGACTTTGAAACAATTAACAACGAGCTCTGTATTTTCCTTGGCACTTTTTTGACTGATTTCTATATCTCCAGTGTCCAATCAAAGTGGAATATGTTTTTACTAAAATTAGTGAATTAACAGAAGGATTTATCCCTACCTGCAATCTTTCCTATAATGATAATGCGATTGCTGGTATAACACCCACATTAAGCGCCTTTCTAACAAAAAGAAATGTTTGTACAGATCAGCTAAAACATCTGCAAGCACTGAAAGATGGGCAGCTTACAAACGCGCTACATATAACTACATGACAGCGCTTAAGCAAGCTAAAGCTAACTTTTTAAAGAACACATTTTTATCCATGCTAACTACTGATACGAAAAAGTTCTAGCACACTATTAACCCAAAACATGACGCCATAACCCTTGTTGATAGCACTGATAACGCAATTCCCCCTGCCAATCGTGCATCCGTATTAAATTACGTTTGTATCCGCAATTTTTCTAAACACGCTCATGTAACACGCCCAAGTATACTATCTTAAGACTACGCCGCAATGTACCCTTTAATAATCGAACCCGTCAGCATAGAAAAAATATCGCATCACTGAAACTCTCATCTGCTACTCGTTGTGACTTAGTGCAAAGTTTCTAAAGAACACTAGGACATATTGTTCCATCATTCTTACAAAGATTTTCCAGCAATCACTTGACAAAGGTTAAGTGTCGGCTGGTTGGAAGGTGAGCAACATGATCTCACTCTACGAAACAGGTACTAAACATTCCCCACTGAACTATCGGCCTATTTTTTTAACCAGTATACCATGCAAAATTATCGAGCATATTTCGTTTTCTCATATTGCCAACTTCTTAGAAGAAAACTCCTTTTTTTCTGAGTTTCAACACGGCCTGCGCAAAACATATTCATGTGACGCCCAACTAGTATCATTCATGCATAAACTGAACCTATTGCTTGACCACTCTTCAGTTGCAGACCTAACTTTTTTAGACTTCACAAAAGCGTTCAATAAAGTATGCCACAGCTTATTATCTACAAATTGCACCAACTGAACCTTCATCCTACACTTTTGTACTGGCTTGAGGTTTTCCTCACTAACCATTCAGTTTGTTTCAGCTAATGAAGGAACCTCTAATCTGAGTCATGCTGATTCAAGTGTACCACAGGGCTCTGTGCTTGGACCCCTCCCCTTTCTCATACATATTAATGACTTACCTTTCTGTGTTTCATCTATAATTCACCTATTTGCTCACGACTGTGTAATTTACACCGAAATAACTAGCGATGAGGATGTAACCAGCCTTGAAGCTGTCTTTAACGCTGTTTTTGCATTGGTGCAATTCATGGTTAATGGAACTAAATGCTAACGAATGTAATTTCATGCGTGTATCTAGCTAGAACTACCAGTGAACCACTTGTGTACTCCCTTAATAACGCTCCATTAGATTTGGTAACAACGTACAAGTACATTGGCCTTCACATCACATCCGATCTCACTTAGAATGCCCACATCTCCCATATAATAAGTAACGCTAACCGAATGCTAGGTTATTTACGACGCAACTTTTCCAAAGCACCTCCTTCCTTAAAATTAATCCTCTATAAAACTCAATAGGACCCAAACTTCAGTATGATGCTTCAATCTGGGATTCGGGTCAAATAAACCTAATGCACTCACTAGAAATGTTACAGAGTAAGTCTACTCGTTTCATTCTTTTTAACTAAAATAGAACTGCAAGTATCAGTGCCATGAAATCTAGCCTTAGCTTACCGTCCTTGTCATCACATCACAAAATATTCCTTCTGTGCCTTTTTCATAAGTTATTTCATCACCTGCTGTTACGCACCAAACTGATTTCCCTGCCTCCGTATGTGTTGCCCAGACCAGATCACATTCATGAGGTCGGCATGCCATTATGCAGATCGAACGCTTTTTTGCAGTCATTTTACCATGTACTTCCAATGAGTGGAATCGCCTTCCCGCCTCGATGACCACTATCACATATCACCAATTATTCAAGAATGTCATAGCTACCACTGTAACACTAGAAACCTTTTTCTTCCCATTGTTCAACCTATAGTCACGAACGCCATGCTAACTTTCTATACCTAAAAATCTAGGTGCCATTTTTTTTTTGTAATTAGGATGGTTAGGGGGGTCCAGGATTTTCTCAATTTGAAGAGATAAAGATATAATTAGTTAAGAGGAAACAGGCTAGCCAACCTAGTCATAGTGAGGGTAAAAGTAGATGACAAGACAAGGACAATATACTTATATCTATATATACACAGTCAACGACCGATTTTTCGGACTCTCTAGGGAACATAAAAACGTCCGAAAATTCAGGCAGTCCGAAAAAAACGCACCTTTTTTTATTTTTTTTCTCGGATCTAGAGGTAGAGGGCGAAGTACCAGGCTTCCGAAAGCCTGCCAAAGCATCAGTGAAGTTGCTATAAAAAGAGGCGTTCAAAAACTCTGTATGCAGCCGACTGCAGTTTTATTATATACATATGCATCGTCGGGCAGCCGGTGTTATTGCTGCAGTGGCTTGAAGAACTTGCCGATTGTTTGGACGGCGTTCCGGTTGCATGCGATCATATTCGCCTCGATCTGAGCAAGGGTCATGTCAGCACTGTATACCGATGAAAGAGTCAACAGTGCTCGCGTCAACTTGGCGCTTGTAGGCGGCGCAGGCATTGGCTCCTCGTTTTCAAAATCGGAGTCTTCCGAATCCCCCACAACCTGACGGACTATTTTCTCGTCAGTCAGTTCTGCGCAGAAGTCGAGCTCGTTGTCAGCGTCAACAAACTGTTTAAAAGTTATTTGTGTGGGTATGGAAACCCCAGTAGAGCGGAGGTCGCTGATCACGTCGTCCATGGGCGGGCACACGTCAATAGTGTCGTTGCTTTCAGGCAAGTCTGGTTCCTCTGTGGCGAGTACGAAGCCCGCGTGGCAAAAACAGTTGCGGATCGTGCCTTGCCTCACTGCCTTCCATGCGTCCGCAAGCATTCCAACAGCAGACCAAAGATCAACGTTGTAGCCTTTGCCGTTTTCCGCACACAGCACGATGCGGTTTAGTACTCGCGAACGGTACAAAAGTTTCAAATTGCGGATAACGCCTTGGTCCATTTGGGGGAGGACTGCAGCCGTGTTGGGTGGCATGAATTCCAGCTGGACAGCCTTCAAATTCTTGATGTGAAAATGAGCGGCGCAGTTGTCAATGAAGAGCACGACACGTCTGTTCTGAAGCTCAAACTTCCTCTCCAACCTGCGGACGTAACTTTCAAACAACTGCCGAGTCACCCATGCCTTTTTGTTGGCTTCGTACAACACTGGCAGCGTTGCCCCTTTAAAGCATCTCGGTTTCTTTGACTTCCCGATTACTAACAAGGGAAGCTTCTCGCTGCCAGACATGTTGCTGCCGACGAGAACGGTCAGCCGTTCTTTACTGTGCTTGCCACCATGGCATGGGTCACCAGCAAAAGCGAGCATTCTTTCTGGCAACATCTTATAAAACAAACCAGTTTCGTCGCAGTTGAAAACGTTGTCAGCAGAGAACTGCTGCAACAAAGACTGAAGTTTTCAGTTGCTGTACTGCTCAATAACTGCACTGTCGACGGCGCCGCTCTCACCGCACACCTTCTTGAACTTGAGGTCATTCCGATGTTTAAAGTTCCTCAACCATCCATCACTAAATTTAAAATCCCCAATGTTCATTTGAAGCGCAAGAGTTTCCGCTTTTTCTTTCAAGATGCAGCCTGAGACCGGCAACCGCTTTGCTGTCATCGAATTAAGCCACACAACGAGAGCTTCCTCAAGCTTTGGATGAACACCTTGGCTTGCATTCTTTTTTTGGGCACCAGATGGTTTTTCGGCCGCTTACAAGGTCTTGCCCTTGTTCTTGAGGAAATCCGAAACTGTTTGCTTAGAAATGCCGACCTCCTTGCTCACGTCAGCCTGCGATCGGCCGCTCACGACTTGTTTTATAATGGCTGCTTTCTTCTTCATCGTTAACCGACGGTACTGTTTTCCGCCCTTCGATGCCATCGGCAAGGACGACGAAGACGGAGTGGGGGCCATCGAAGGCAAGCGAAGTCCTCAAGTTGAACAGTGGAGTTCGCTGACGAGCGTCGAAGCACCTAGGCCTAGCGTTGCAGAGCACAACAGCACAACCACACACTACGCTAGCCAAAACGTGGCCTGCGCAAACGAACGAAATGGCGCTGCTCCGGAAACTCCGCCGGAGGCGGAAGTGAGGCGATGAACATAGCCAGCGTGGCCAGACCACATTGGTGTGTGGCAGCTAGATTCGGCTAGTTGTGGTTAAAAGCGGTGATATGCTTCGGCTGCAATTCGATTTTCTTCGAAAGGCCGCTACGCGAGGAGCCAAAGGACCTTCCGTCACGTCAAAAAGTCCGGAAAATTGGACGGCGGGGGGTTCGAGCGTCCGAAACTTCAGAGGTCCTTATACATTGATTCTATGGGGCTCGCGGCGGTGCCGCGAAGACGTCCGAAATATCAGGCATGTCCGAAAATTTGGGTGTCCGAAAATTCAGTCATTGACTGTATATATATAACCTTCTGCTTTATTAATTCCTGTTTGCTGAATTTACCCGTTTTGCTTGTAACCACTCCCCTCTATAATGCCGTACTGGCCCCCGAGGGTATGCTAAATAAATAAACAAACACTGCAGTCGTCAACCATGTTCTGGCTTTCTGAAAGGAGTGTTCTTGCTCCAAGTACCAATGGAAGGTAGGCATGTTTTTTTTTTTTTGAGTCACAATGCAGCACATCAGTAAGTGGCTGAAGAACTTGCGCACAGGATGTGTTTCAAGCACCTGCGAAAATACACGAGCCCCAAAAACTCAAGCAACCTTCGGAAGTAGGTTGGAGAGGGGAAGTCCTCGATTGCCCGCACCCGCTATTCCAGTGGCTTGATGCCTTGGGGTCAAGCTGACGTCGGCAATCACAAACACCTACCAATACAAGCGCCCGAGTCCAATGGCTAGCGTTATTGACCAGAGCCCATACGACACGATGGCATTGTTGTTCCCTGTGTGGAGCATGGGTGTGGATTTGGCATACTGGCGATCTGCGGCCGTGGCAGCCATCGTTAGCGACTGGCCGGTGCATTTCCCGCCCACGAACAGGGCTGAGCGCAACGACTTGCTTGTTTGCGAAAGAGAAGGTGGTAACAGCCCAGCTGCCATGACGAGTCTAGGTGCACTGTGAGACTGTGAAGCCGAATGGTTATGCTGACATTGGTCATCAGTGTTGCTGCCAGTCGCCAGCTTCTCCAGTGCACTGGTAAAGTGGTCGACAGTTTCCTCTAGGCATGAGAGCCAGTCTCTTGGCTCCAAGACTCTCAGAATAGAGATAGGTAGCTGTGTACATACGAGCGGTCACATGCAGTCAGCAAACGTAGCTAATTAATCGAGACTCATCTCGCCAGAACCCATCAGCACCATGCTAAGGACTGTGGGAGGTGTTGCAAGAAAACCTTGTGCAAAATTGGAAGCTGGCTCTTGTTTACAGAGTGTTCGCCCAGTAATTAATGCAGCCAGTTCAGCAGTTGTAACGCTTGTTGGTCGCCGAATTCCTCGAAGGGGAGCTCTTGGCGCCTACTCTGTTGTCATGGCTCGAGGTACTGCAGGACCATGTGTTTCAGGTCATCATATGCAGTGACCGAAGGCGTACCCACTAGCACGTCACCTACGGCAACAGCGATGTCGGAGGGTAATGTGGCAATGACATGCAGGTACTCTGCTGTCTGCGAAGCAATGCGTAAGAGTTAAAAAGGGGCCTCTACTTGCATAAACTAAACTCAGGGATTCTTGGGCCAAAAGCTGGGAAGCTGAAGCTCTGCGGCAATATCAGCAGATGTAATCATGTCACCGTCTCTGTCAGCAGCTGCAAAAGTAGCATCGTCCATGGCTAGTGTTCGAAAATAAAATGTAATGTCCTGCGCATCACCAATTGTTGGGAGCTTTCTTCAGGGTACGTAAGGAATACACATTGACAGCTTGAGAATGCACACTCGATTGGCTTTGTTCAATTGTAAAGTCACATTCGCCAAGTGGCTGTGGTGGTGCCCCAGTCAGGCAGCCGCCTAGGTTCCAAGAAAGACCAGCAGGCAATGACCACCCCTGTGAGGTAAACTGGATTTCCGGAGCAAGGACCCCCATGGCAAGGAAAACTGGATTTCCGAGAAGAGGGGACAGCAAAGTGACGGATGGTCGCCACAACATTGTTGCACATTCCTAGCCCTGCTTAGTCATTACTGATGATGTGCTTCGGTATGTCGTAACTCAAAGCTTTCCTGGAAAAGATTCCTGACAGTGCATATGTGGTTTCTGCCTCCCTCAATGAATGAGCATATCGATAAAACAAAGTATATTTTGTTTGTAGTATGCTTAACTACAGTACAGAATTTTGTTTTAATTTTGTTCAGCCTAAACACAGTGGTCGACTGACATGCTGCTCTGTTCCCGTTCTTAGACAAGTACACGGCTTTAAGCATAACTAAGGGACTCAAGGATGTAACATTATCACAGAGCAATTTCAGGCCTACAAGAACGTCAAGTCATGAGGACTCTGGATTAAACTCTGCCATCTTAGTTGCTTCAAGGTGATCAGTACAGCATTATTTCTGCATTTTGCTTGAATCAGCATGCAGACAAGGCTCGCAAACCTGCTAATTTGTCCTCAGCAGCAGAATGTCACACGCACTTTAGCAAGTGATACCAAGCTACTCAGACTTGTCCATTCACAATGCTCACACACGCAAGCAAATGTAAGAGAAATGCCAGTCACTGCCCACCTGAGGTGGAGGTTAACTGCTCCAGAGTCTCCGTAGTCTGCACGCTCCTAGACTCGCTCCATGCTTTGAAGCAGCACCCAACAGACTTGTCGGCCTGAGGCAAGCTGCACTGCATGCCAACCTCGACCTGACCGACAACCTTGGAAAGGGTGCGACATTCCATTCTGGCAGGGACGCTTTCGGCTAGGCTCATCGCATTTGTGAAGCCTGCAGAAAATATTTGGGGTGATTACAGTCCTGTTACGGTATCAAAAAGAGGTAAATACAACAGAATAAATGCAGGGGCACTTTACAATGCATAGCCATGGAATACAATACAGTCGCCGACTGATTTTCCAGACTCCAAAAAATTCGGACAAGCTCGATTATTCAGTCTGCTTCGCGGCACCGCCATTCTCCCCATAGACCATAATGTATAACAACTGCCGAAAGTTCGGACACCTTGCAACCTCTCATCTGATTTCTCGGACACTCGAGTCAACTCGATCGAGAGCACCACGCACCGACTCTGACCGGTACATGGTTTGACTTGCTGAACGCCATTTTTGTTTTGAACGGGGCCTCCTTGCTGCCGCTACTGCAAATCCCCGCTCATCATCATCGTTTCTGCCTGGTTCGATAGAGCGGTTCTACAGCAATTCCGGTTTCAGCTTAGTAAACCAAGTAAAGACAATCCCGCAGCGGATTTGTTTCTTCGCCCACGACGCTGTGAGTAGGCCACGTTTTTCGTTTGTGCAACTGGTGTCGGCATGGTGGTGTTTGCTTTGTGTGCTGTGTCGAGGTTCCGGTGATCCAATGCGGCATACGGAAACATCGCGTCTAGTGTTAAATGGTGCCGCCAGTGCCCGTCCAGACTGCGCTGGGGAATGCCGGCAAGCGGGTGCCGGGAGGCCTAGGATTTGTCGCCTTCCGATGTGCCCCTATTGATGCTGAAAATGTTCTGTCAAGACCTGCGCAGTGGTTGCATTGCGATTCCAGACACCATTTCATTTGACAGTTTCACAGGTGCCGACACTGTTGTACTGACATGCGCTGAACTTGACGATGGCGAGATCATTCCTCAGGTTTCCCCTGCACCGCCGGACGATGACCAAGTCGGAAGATGACGCACCATGTGCTATGCTGCCGTCGCATGCGGAGCGTGTACCAGCAGTGACTGTGCTTTCAGCCACCTATAGTGACCATACGACCCTCTCCGAGATTCAGGCTTATCTGATTGCGCGTAAACGGAACAGCGTGCAACGGCACATTCACGATTTCTTCAAGCCTACTGCCGAGCCCGAATAAGTGCGTGAAAATAAAGGATTTCATTTTTTTCCCTTTAATCTGCTTTTTCGGACACCTGTTTATTCAGACATTTTTGCAGTCCTCGTGAGGTCCGAATAAACGGTCGGCGACTGTATAACCCTTCCGGTTCAGTATTCCTAAAAGGCTACAGGTGGTAATCTACATTGATTAGTCTAAAGCAAAGCAACCCCTTTTCTGTGAAAGAATTATGACAGTTGAACATATGTCAGACACTTTTTTCTATGATATATTCTAAAGGTATCGGTGTAGTCCAAATAATGAAAAGAGACTGCAAGATCCTAGGGTCGTCATGATCGGTCCGTTTAATGTCCACTCTATGATCCCTATGTCTTGTGCCAGCTGATACAATTCTGTGCTTTCAAAATTTCTATTTCATCACACTACCTAGTTGTCTGACGTCCACAATGACACATCAGTTCAGCTGGTACCCATTCTGTAACCCTGATAAACCGTCGGTTACGTACCCTACACATTACATTGCTTGCCAAAATGTTTTTTTAAATAAAACAGCACTGTTTAGGAATTTCATCCAGTTAGGGGTAGCTCCGTGTGTGTGTGTGCATTCATGCAAGCAAGAATTTATGTATGTATATATGTATGTATGTATATGTATGTATATGTATGTATGTATATGTATGTATATGTATGTATGTATGTATGTATGTATGTACGTACATAGTGACAGTGAAACCAGCCCAACTGCCGTGGCGAGTCTAGGTACACTGTGAGACTGTTTTCATTTTTGATGAATAAATACATTGCACTTCCTGCTGTACCTACATGCAAGACGACAAGCATACTTTCGCATCAGTTACACAGTCGAGATCGGGGAGCCCAACCGGCCCGTCCGAGACATAGAAAGCCTGGCCCGGGCCTGGCCCAAGCCCAAATGAGAGAATCTCCAAATGGCCCGAGCCCGGCCCGCGGGCTAGATGGGCCGGGTCCAGGCTTTCGGGCTGGCCCGAGGCCGTGCACAGCTCTACAACGAAGTGACGGATGGTCGCTACAACACTGATGCACATGCCTAGTCCTGCTTAGTCATTACCGATGATGTGCTGTTGGATGTCGTGACTCAAAGCTGTCCTAGAAAAGATTCCTGACAGTTCACATGTGGTTTCTGCCTCCCTTAATGAATTAGCACATTGATAAAACAAAGTATATTTTCTTTGTAGTATCCTATACTGCATTAAAGAATTTTGTTTTAATTTTGTTCAGCCTAAACAGAAGGGTCGACTGAAATTCTGCATGGATCTCTATTCCTGTTCTTACACAAGTACACCGCTTTAAGCATAACTAAGAGACTCAAGGATGTAACATTATAACAGAGCAATTTCAGGCCTAGAAGAACGTCAAGTCATGAGGGCTCTGAATTAAACTCTGCCATCTTAGTTGCTTCAATGTGATCAGCACAGCATTATTTCTGCATTTTGCTCCAATCAGTATGCAAACAAGGCTCGCAAACCTGCTAATTTGTCCTCGGCAGCAGAATGTCACACACACTTTAGCAAGTGATACCAAGCTACTCAGACTTGGCCATTCACAACGCTCACACGCAAGCAAATGTAAGAGAAGTGCCAGTCACTGCCCACCTGAAGTGGAGCTTAACTGCTCCAGAGTCTGTGTAGTCTGCACGCTCCTAGACTCACTCCATGCTTTGAAGCAGCACCCAATAGACTTGTCAGCTAGAGGCAAGCTGTACTGCACGCCAACCTCGACCTGACCGATGACCTTGGAAGGGGTGTAGCATTCCATTTTGGCAGGAATGCTTTCAGCTAGGCTCATCGAAATTGTGAAGCCTGCAGAAAATAATTGGGGTGATTGCAGTCCTGTTACGGTATTGAAAAGAGGTAAATACAACAACAGAATAAATGCAGGGGCACTTTACAATGCATAGCCATGGAATACAATATAACCCTTTCGGTTCAGTATTCCTAAAAGGCTACAGGTGGTAAACCACATTGATTACTCCAAAGCAAAGCAACCTCTTTTCTGTGAAAGGATCATGACAGTTGAACATATGTCAGACACTTTTTCCTATGATATATTCTAAAGCTATCAGTGTAGTCCAAATAACGAAAATAGACTGCATGATACTAGGGTCATCATGATCGGCCTGTTTAATGTCCACTCTAAGATCCCCATGTCTTGTGCCAGCTGATACTATTATGTGCTTTCAAAATTTCTATTTCATCACACTACCTAGTTGTCTGCTGTCCACAATGACACATCAGTTCAGCTGGTACTTATTCTGTAACCCTGATAGACCGTCGGTTACGTACCCTACACATTACATTGCTTGCCAAAATGTTTTAAATAAAACAGCATTGTTTAGGAATTTCATCCAGTTAGGGGTAGCTCCCTGTGTGTGTGCATAAATGCAAGAAAGAATGTATGTGTGTATGTATGTATGTATATGTGTATGTATGTCCGCACCTAACCTTTTTCCTGCCAACTTTGGCCACTGGGTAGTCTATGGCCAAATGGGTAGAGCACCTGGCTGCTGTGCTGAGGGAACTGTAACTGCTGAGGGAAGGAGGAGGAGGAGTAGATTTTAATGAAGGGAAAGGAGGAGAGGTCGGCTTGGAGAGCGTGTCTCTAGCCTGCTACTCCTCACTGGGGAATGGGGAAGTGGGAAATACAGGAAAAGGTAGGTGGCGGGTTATTATAATATGGTACAATGAGATACTATATACACGTTGTCCAATATGCAGATGCGCACTGGAGACGCAATACACGTAAGAGTAATCTTGTCCATACAAAAAGTAATCTTGCCACAAAAAGTTATTGCGCAAACACATTTTGTACTGACTACACGTCTCACAGCTTCTAGAGGCGATCGTCTAAACCAGTCTCACTTAAAAAGTTCAAGAGTGCTTTTATAGTACGTTGGGCACAGGGAGCATGTAACATTGTCTATGTGCTGCTCTTCAACAAACCTTTTTGATGCCAAGCTGGTTCACTGGGTATGTGCCACTCTTCAATGGCCCTGGGCGGCATCTGCCACTTATCTCCAATTACCCTTGTCTTGTCATCTACTTTTACCCTGACTATGACTAGGTTGGCTAGCCTGTTTCCTCTTAACTAATTATACCTTAATCTCTTCAAATTGAGAACAATCCTCGACCTCCATAACCTACACTCACAGCCATTTACCGTACCTAACACCTAAAAAACCTAAAACTAAAACCTAACCTAACCTAAAACCTAACACCTAAAAAGGTACTGCTGATAATGCCTTCAATTTACTCCTTTGTAACAACTGTACTTTGGTTAATGATATTATCACGAAATGCAAGCGTTTTGAGCAAGTGAAAAGTCATCACATCAGTTATTTGCATGGCTTCCCAATACGGCTGCAACATCCTCTTGTGATGACCGACAGGACTCTCCTTCGCCGGCAGCATCCTTCAAAGCAGCTGACGAAGATTGTGCAGAGGAAGTTGAAAGCCATGTGTCCTGCAGCTCGTTACCCACCTGTAATTGATACATGCACTCCTATGGTTCACACTGTTCGGGCTATCGTGTGTCAAGAACTCGCTAGTATCGGCTTGCACTCAGTATGTACCATGACCAGTTCGAGGCTATCCGCACGCCCTTCGCTCGTGCATACCAAAAATGAGTGGATCCCTCGAGGCTCTCGCAACATGACAGGGTGGCGAACACTGTTGAACGAACCTTTTTGCTTCACTTCTCGCCATGTTGGGCACATCGCCCGATACTGTCGCAACTGTTGGTCATCGATACCGTTCTTGAACAGGCCTCGTCCAGATAGCGGTTTTTGCTATCTCCAGCAGCAAGTTGAGATGAACCTGCACGACACTTGACGGTACAACCACACGGCGCGGTTGACCACCGTCGCCGAGCAGTCACCAGTCCCGTTTGCCTGAAAGTCGATGCCCGTCCAGGTCACCCGAGCCCTGGCGCCTGTGGGCATGATTCTGACCTGGGCATATACCTTTGGAAAACTAAAAGATGGAGCTCCCGGAGGTGGATCTGCATTGAAAACCTCTCCGCCAAAGCCTCTCACCCTGCCGACCAGACACAATATGGTCAATGTAGAAGTCGATGGTTTATTTGTTCCAGTGCTTGTTGATACTGGAGCCCTAATCTCGGTGATGAGCAACCACCTTCGTAGCCATCTGAAGTCCTTACACCTGCCGCATCTCATGCTATTTGGGTCGCTGACGGAGCAACGCACATTATCTTTTGTATGACCACTGCCCGAGTAACTGTTGCTGGTTTCAACACTTCCGTTTAATTTGCTGTTCTTAAAACAGCGTTCCCGTGACTTGATCTTCAGCCTCGACTATTTTTCGGACTATTCAGCACTGATTACTGCAGTGCTGGCCTCCTCCAACTCAAGCGGCCTATTCGCTGGTGTCCTCCAAAATCAGCTAAGCCTTGTTTATGTTCTGTAGACTTCGTATGGTTGCCATCCCCAGCTCCCATGTATATATATGCCTTTGACATGCTTCCCATCTGTTCCTGACAATGACGCACATTATCTTTTGTATGACCACTGCCCGAGTAACTGTTGCTGGTTTCAACACTTCCGTTTAATTTGCTGTTCTTAAAACAGCGTTCCCGTGACTTGATCTTCAGCCTCGACTATTTTTCGGACTATTCAGCACTGATTACTGCAGTGCTGGCCTCCTCCAACTCAAGCGGCCTATTCGCTGGTGTCCTCCAAAATCAGCTAAGCCTTGTTTATGTTCTGTAGACTTCGTATGGTTGCCATCCCCAGCTCCCATGTATATATATGCCTTTGACATGCTTCCCATCTGTTCCTGACAATGACTAAATGCAGACTCCTAATCTCAATGTTCTCCTGCTAAGCAGAGTTGTCATTCCTCATACCATTGTGACTAGTGCCAATAACTGCAGATTTTTTCCCGTTTAAAATTTTGGTTAAGGTACACAAGTTGTCCAGAAAGGCATGTCGCTCGGCAACGCTTCTCCCATCGACAATACGGCTGTCTCTGTATTAGATGGTCCGTACTTGTCTTCATTTACCTGCTGTCCGATAGGTTCCGCAACGTCGGATCCTGACATATCTTCAAAGATGATTGCTGAAGACCTGCTTACCAAACAAGCTACAGGTCCTTGTCCCATGCTGGTGTCTTATTGTGATGTCTGACTTGCAGGATCGCCCACTGGGACAGACTTCCATTGTAACTTATAAGAATGACACTGGTGATACAGTCCAATCTGCAGGAGACCTTATCGCGTGTCTCACAAAGAATGAAACGTTATCCATGCTGAAGTAGACAAGAAACTAAAGAAAAGTGCAATTGAGCCGTCTTTGTGTCCTTGGGCATTGCTGGTTATCCTGGTCAAAAAGAAGAATGGCAGCTGGCGATCTTCTGTCAACTACTGTCAAGTGAACCAGATCATGAAAAAGGATATGCACCCTCTGTCCTGTGGACTGATGATGCCCTCAACTGTGTTCACAGATGGAAATACTTCTCTTCGGCTCTAATCTGGCCTTTGGCAGATTTCCGGTGATGAACTTGACCATGAGAAGACTGCTTTCACTCTATTGAGAAAAAACCAGCCAAAAAAAGATGCACACAGGAAACATACAGGAGGACAGGAAAGAGACTGGTTTTTCTTAACAGAATGCACCAACTATCCCGTGTTTTACAATACCGCTTTTGTTACACCGGACAGAATTTACATTTTAAGGTTATGCCTTTGTAATGATTTTTGTAATGCCTCAGCAACTTTTGAAAGAATGATGGACTCTATCCTTCAGGGCTATAAGTGGTCCAACTGTTTGTTATCTGGACAATGTCATCATATACTCCCCTACATTTCGACAGTCACCTCAGTCGCTTGGCTGCTATTCCTAAAGTTGTTAGGGAGGCTGGCCTTGAACTTAACTCTTCTAAGTGCCATTTTGGACATTGCAAAGTCAAAGTTCTTGGCCACCTTGTCACTGCTGCCAGTACACATCCTGATCCTGATAAGATCCATCTTGTCAAGAACTTTCCAGTGCACTGCTCAGCAAAAGATTTGTGTAGCTTCACGGGCTTGTGCTCCTATTTTCGTCAGTTTGCTAAACGTTTTGCGGATATCACCCATCCACTGACTGACCTTCTCAAGAAGAACACTACTTTCTTTTCGGGCTGCGAACAAGCCGATGCCTTTTTGCTGATAAGTGCTTGCACGCTGTTATTGAGCATGAGTTGCATTATGCTTTATGCTGTTGCACCTTCTTTATCCGTGTCCCCGAAAGCCACTGGGCGCTGTCCTCACAGGGTTACATATACAGCTGAGAATAAACATTGTGCGCTCTTTTGTGTGCCTTCAGACCTTCCTGTGCTTCTTAGAAGTGATAGCGCGGCGAGGTACATCACAAAGTAAAGAAAAATAACATAGTTTTCGGACCCTTTCGTGGCATGAATGTTTTTTGGCATTCTTGTGTGCTTGCATACAAAGCAAGCCTGTGCCAAACCACTTCTACGCTAGCCGGCACTCACTTTATCTTTAAGCGTGAGAAGCGAGTGATCTATTGAAAGCCCAGTGCAAAAAGCACGTACACACCAATCTGCGCTCAGAAATGCAAGCGCAAGCATGTAGCGAGCCGTGCCAATTTAATCCACACGAAAGAGAAGGAGCGATGAGCGAAGGTGCATGCAAGCACATAGCAAGCCGTGTTAATCCAATTGAGAAGATAGAGGTTAAGGGGAAGCGCGGTGCTACCAACTTGTGACACTAAGCTCAGCGATACCTGTTAGGGTGTCTTGCAGTCACATGTTTCTTCACACACGGTGAATCGTGTACTATGCTTGCTGCCATGCATTGTTTTCCCCCACCTAACCTGAACCACTTGCTCATTAGTAAATGTAGTTTAGCTGCCCGCTCAAATATTTATACAGAGGTTAATGTGAAAAACAAAACTTCCCTGTACCGACCTCGACATACACATGTAGTTGGCACCTCAAGCTTGAAGCTGTACGATGCAAATCAGCGGTCAGGCTTGGCGATTCTGCTTTCCAACTAACCTAGTTAAAAGCACCACATTTGCGTACTCAGTGTTTTTTTCTGGCAGCATATTCATAACATGTGTAATAAAGAGGAGCTCCTGTACATAATCAGCGATATGACGAACATATTGCATGCTGCTCAAGATCATAAGGTGGCCAAATGCTACTCCTTTGTTAGTAAGCTAACCACCTCTCATTACTTTAATGCATAAGCATTCTTTGGCGAGTACCCTAGCAAAATCTGTCTGTCACGCAAAGATTGTAATGCCTTGTATCTGCAGAAAAATGCATAGTTTGTGCAGTTAACGCATTTAATCATTTTAATTGTGTAAATGTAGATGATTGGTAGCATTATAAGGGACAAGGAACAACGGAAAAAAAGAACTGTTCCGAGAGAAAAACCATATGATCAGATTTTTGCATATCCAGAGGGATACATAGTGCTCCACAGAAGATGCCTGGGGAAACCTTTTTAGGGGTGGGCCAACATGAAATTTGGGCGTAGGCAAACAAATTTAGGATTATACGCTTACGCACACTATAGTGTGCATACTTAGACAACTGCAGTGGAGTTTCTGCAAACTTACTGCTACAAACTAAACACCTATCTGGAAACTGAAATTAATGAGCCACCACATCTGTTCCGCATCTATAAACCTTTTGTACATGCAATTTTTACATGTCAATCATGCATATAAAAAGATGAATGTTCAATGTGATTGGCAGGAAGTGGCAACAACCGATTCAACAATTGAACATTCAATGTTCAAAGGATTTTCTTTTCTATGAACAAAATTGCCAACGAACATTGTGACGTGTTTCATTTGCTTGTGCAACCCTTTTTCAAAGTAATTTTCCCATTACTTTCTGGTGGTTCAAATGCATGTGCTTTGTAAACGTTGGTCTTATTTTTTCTTGTTTAGTCAAGTGCATGCGCTTGATCATATAAAACTGTATTATACATGTCAACAGTTAGAAATCATCCCATCCAAATGCATACACTCACAGATGGTTTCTCCAGTCTGACTGGGGTTTTCCAGAATAAATCACAGGAAACTATACTCTCAAGTGTGTAATGAATTAATGTTTGATTCTGTACGCATTCAATATTGATGAATATCCCAGGATGGTTTTCAACGACCTCATATCTTTGTAAAGAGGCTTGTGGGGGTCGAGAATCACGTACATTCAAAGCCGCAGGCATTTTTCTTCATATTACCCATACATGTTTCTGTATTTGTTTGAAGGTTGCGTACGGAGGCTTGGTCGAACAAAGTTGCCTCTGCAGCCAAAGATGACATTCACAAGCTTTTGTATATACTGTGCACCACAGTTTGTAGTGCACATGTGATTTTATATGTTACTGTCTTACTTTGCCTTGATACGTTTTGCACACCTGTACGTGCTTAATTTTCTCTAAGGACAATTTCAGTTATGGTTTTGAGGGTTGTATAGCCGCTCGAAATATGATTTTGTGGCTTTTGTTGTAGCTTTTCATGCAAATAATCAGGTGCGCTACTTTTCATGGACAACAGTTTCCATAAGTCAAGAGATTCCACCTACGAATTGCCTCCTGAAAACGATTCCCATATCGCTGCTATGTGGTGTCGTCTTCAATAAGTTCAAGCTTTCAGAGTACAAAAGGCAAAACCACGGTCACGAGCTTGATGATGAGAGTCAGTAGCGCACATTTTGCAAGCAAGCACTACAATATTCGAAGCACAATTGCTTTAAAACCTACATAAAGCGCATCCCTACAAGTTTCCACCGGAGTGCCTGCCAACACTTGAGCTCTGTCTTTTGATCAGCTTCGCTTTGACATCACATTTGTTGCCTTCGAGTTATGTTCGTGAAAACCGAGAATAATTAAGTCATCTATTGTGCCGTAAACCAGTGTCCATTATTTCCAAGAGGAATCAAGATAGATATCTTCTCAAGAATGAAAAGATAGATTCTCGTACTCAACATGGCGTTCACACACATCGGACTTGTCTGTGAGACATTCTTTCAGCGCAGCATGTGTTTCCATATACTGACCCTTTCCGTAGAGCACTTTGTTCTAGAGAAACAACGATGATGATGATTGGGGTTTATTGGGGCCAAGGCTATAATAGGAAACTGCCGTTGCTGAATAATGATCATCGAGAAGTGGATCAAACACAACAGTATAGAGGCCTAAAAAATATTCTTTGGAAAGTGCGTATATTCTTAATAAAACTAGACACTGATACATGACATATGCTGTGGAAAAGGGTGTACTATGAAGAAGTGATATACTACGATATGTCGCTACAAGTAGCACTATTGCCTGTCCAACGCCCTTAAGCACAGTGGCCCGGAGGAGTTGTGCCACACACATTGCTACTCTCACAGCATGAGCCTCTCGTGAGAGCATGTGCTACGAATATCGTGGGCTTATAATGCGCAGTAAATTGACATCTTGTAAAAAATTTAAAACTTGGTTCTGCTCCAAGAAACATTACCGGATGAAGGGAGATGTGGCATCGGTATGCTATAGGATAGTGTTTTTTTTTTTTTTGTTCAGCTTCTGCTTCCCGTCACTCCACTAAGACGCCGGCCAGCCTCTCACCACATCTATCACAAAGGGGAGGTTCACTACCAGTCAGCAGGTAATAATGAGTACCGTATGTGTATCCTATTCTCAGTCGACAGAACAATGACATCAGTTTCTCGCATTTTTGTTACTGAAGGCCAATTTCGTATGTGCGGCTTAATTAGAGAAATGAGATGGCACTTTCGGCAGCAACCCACATGTGGCCTCAGCGACAGCGCACGCATACAAAGTCATCACCGTTTCTATCTTTCTTCTGTGGAATCAGCTGTCAGAAATGCAACCGAGTTTTTGCAAATGCACTGCGCTCCAATCGTGTTGGATTGAAGACGTGTGCAATAGTTGGCTGCAGAAATAGCCATGGGCATATTAAGGAATAGAATGATTCTGTGTGGCCATGTTGGTGGACCGCTCCTGCAAGTGTCAGTACGTGTTACTCCCGCTTTCATATGTATGGCTTTCCTCGAGGATACAGGTATTTGCTCATCCACCACTGCTGTATCTCTAACCTTTAAAGAAAGGTCCTCAGTCCTGGAATGTCGGCAAGAGTGAGTACCGCTTTTTAAAAGATGTTAAAAGAGGTTGTGCCGCTTCCTGTCATAGCAAGTTTCACATGCAGTATCTACACACATCTACCCTAACCGGCATGGAATCTTACGCCCACTCTATCGTCAACATGTCAATACGTAAATAGGTGCACACTTCAATATATGTGAACCATATACTTACAATAAATGACAGAGTACACCGACAGCACACAAATGGTCAAAGCTGAATGTTTTGTGACAGTCCACAAGAGTAACTAGCGATATCTTTGCTACAAGGTATTTAAATGTACAAAACGGCTACGTTTCAAGCAGTGTGCGCAGCAATAATAAATATACCGCAATTTAGCACACCCACGAGCAATGAGGCAGAAAATAATCAGATGGTGACCGCACCGACAGACTTTGCCGAATCAGAAATGTGACAAGCCGCTGCTTCAAAATATTTTCCCAATGAAGTACGGTGAGAGAAACACACTAACCCTGATTCAATTCATAAGCGGAAAGTTTGGATAGAATGTAAGACATATTTAGCCCCACTTTTAGAAGAAGCACCATATACGCTGCTCGCGCCGTTTGGACAGCTTAATCAGCGCCGAAAGCTCTTTTTCACGTTCTTTCTGTGGCCAAAGCTACGTTTCGTTCACCCAGTCGCCGCCTACGACGTCGCCCGAAACAGAGATTTGTTAAGCCACACTGGCATCATACGCATCCATTGTAAACACGCTGGCAACGGAGGCAGTTGAGGCAAGCAATGGACGCGTCACCACGTGATTAAACATGGCAGCGCCCACGGGATCACCGTGAAAAGGGTGACTGTCACTCTCAGCCGTCGTCCCGCTGCGAATAAACATATTGAGCACCAGCATCACGTTGCATCTGGCCGCTGAAGCAGCCTTGGAAACTTCTTCCTATTGTGAGACGTCGACGCACTTCTGCGCTAAACTTTCCCGTGGCAAAAAAACCGCCGCACATCACACGACACCACCAGCATGACCACAGTAGGGACAGACAAAGCAGCACCACCGATATGTATACAGACGAGGAAGCACAAGCGATACCAGAAGCGACAGAAGTGACGAGAGACGCGATTGCAGCACAGGTAGTTCGCGCGATCACCACTTCGGCAGTACACTCTTTTGCGAGTGACACCGTCACTCCAGTCGCGACGTTTAGATTTCTCAAAGTGAACTCACCGAGTGAAGCTCTCCTTAGTGCACTTAACTTGAGCGCTTGGCAGGGGTATTGCTTTATGGTTGTCCTTACAATTAAGTGTCAGCAGACGAACAGGTAATCGTGCGAAACTCCGAGTATTCTCGCCTTTGTTCCAGATGCGTTGCGGTAGCACCGGCACTTGGGAAACGGGGACTGCGGGGACTATAGGACCTGATAATGGAACAGACCGCGGGGTACCTGACGATGGTCTGAGGTATCCTTGCAAAGCAGTTATTTATTCTATCAAAGCACTGTGGCATTGTGACCAAAGTCGCTCTCCTGCTGCTGCCGCCTGTCCTACAGTGTACTAGAAAACGGTTGAGTGAGGCCAACGGATGGGGCGCGCATGCTTGCCAGTCGGGCGTGCAACGACGAAAAATTCTTTGGCGGCGCTGCGATCGACGTGGATTCGGCTGCGTCAAGGTCACGCCGTTTAAACTGCTGGTGATACTTCTGGGTAGGGTTATTCGTACTACTGTGAACGCTAGTATATGCGTTAAGACTGCTCAAACGGTCTTCATAATTGCATATGGAATGTATTTATCCCTTATAAATAGGCGCCTTTCTTTCCCTTCTTTATTTCGTTTTATTATTTTTTTAATGCCGCTCGGTAATTGCACGTGCATTGCGGCCGCAGTGTCGGCTTTCATCCTACTATGTTATTGTGCGGTTTCCTTTCGAGACAAATATTTTTCTTGTTCTTCAAGCAGCATGTATCTCTCGTGTGTATTTTTGCGCATATGTTTTTCTATCAGCAAGTCTTGCGAAACGCAAACGGAAGAACATATGTAAACTTCCTGCTTGCTGCTTCGAACAAGTAAAACATGTCTGCCCCATCCGGCGCCCTGTACTAAGATTTACGAGAAATATTCTTATAGAAAAAGAAAAACAACTGCACTGCAACATTCCATTCACGTTACCGGCTTCCTCACGTAACAGAATGCAGAGTAATTGGTACGGGTTCTTTTGTTACGGTCGGACCTCGCGGGTGCCGAAAACAGTTTTAGGTAGTCATCATATATGCTAATGTTTGGCCCGTAAGCCGTGTGAAATTTTTTGTACAGTCTGTGCTTAACAACAACAACAACAAAAAAGGAAAAGCGACGCGGTAATTATAATGGTAATGTAGTGGATATGGCATTGTGCTGCTAAGCTCGAGCTCACGGGTTCAAACCAGATCGCGGAATTCGATAGGAACGAAATGGAAAAACACTCGACTACATCTGTTCAGGTGCACGTTAAAGAGCCCCAGGCGGTGAGAACAGGGTGCCTCATAATCGTATCGCTAGACGAAAAACGCCAGAATTTGCTTAAATAAAAGAAAAGAAGGTAACTGCGTCCTTCGGCGTTTTGCTAGGGGTATATAAATGAAAAATTATTCTTGAGTATGATTGAGGTGGCATTGAGGCAGGGCCTTGACGTTCCCCGTGGGAGACCTGAGCCCGGGTCGCGTTAAACCTTGCCGGACGTACAAGAAAGTTGTATCAATCCATCCATCCATCGAGTCTGATTTCTGAGGAACACATGTTACGCTTATCTATATTTCATAATTACTTGTAATGCCGTTTTCCCAACTGTACGCGTCGGCTAAACGAGGCAGCTTCTGTATTATAAACGGCTCCTTTCTTTTACCGAGTGCACTATCATAAGGGCAATAATGATCGAAGCAATTAAAGGAACGGCATGCCTCACATACACGTAGAAATATTTGTAGATCTGCTGTGTTCGCTGAAGTGTGGTTCCACAGTGGGCACCCAGTTTTAATGTGTTGCAGACATGGCGAGACTGTCAACAAAAATTTTTCCTTGCCTGAATCATTTGAGTTACCAGACTTACAGGCTACCCCAAAACGGGGCGTTTATATTGTGTGAGAGCTAGGAACTTGTTCAGCAGAACCGATTAGCACTCGTGCGTTAATTCTCTCAGGAACAGGTGCGCCTCTGCGCAACAGCCACGACTCTCCAGTAGCACAATCGTTCGGAATAAGAGTTCTGTACTTGCATCGGCCCCTCACCTTCGAGACTTCGAAAGGGCTTATGCGTTACATGGGAACGGAAACGGCTTTTCGGTCATTTTTAATAGTGAATTCTGAAGTCGAATTCGATCTCAGTAGCAAAAAAATTGGATCACGCTTAAGCTTCGCCTTCAACATTGGAACGCGATGGCGTTATCGCACCCCGTCCGCACCGCCTACTCAAATGATCTACGAGAGCCAAACGTCGCAATCTGCACGCGACGGGCCGGGCCGCGACGCGCCATGAAGGCGGACGCCATCATGGCGCGAGTGGCGCGCCACGTGTCGGGGAAGCGCCGTACATTGAGAGGAGGGGGTCTTCTGCGTTTGCCGCAAGATGGCTTTGCGTGTGCGCAGAGCGCAAAAGAAATGTAGCGGAAACATACTTCGCTACTCGTGAAAGTGCGACTTCTGTAATTTACATGGTCATAATTACCGATATACGCCGCAGTATAACTTTCTACGGCACGCTTCTAAGGCGACACCGCATTCACTAAAGACGATTTTGTCCAGTTTTGAACCATCGAACTCGTGGCTGAGTGAATCCATCTTGGTTGTTCAGGGAGTGCCCGATGGACATCCCTGAACCATACTACAGATTCAATGAAGTGATCACGTGTAGGTCGCGAATTTACATCAGCGTTGTTGAACTGCGTTGTAGCTTTCCACAAACTGTGGAGGCCCAGGAGCATTATAGCGTCATAAGGAAAAGCCTCTTTTTCTACTGGTAAGAATCTTATTCCATGTGGATCTAAAGGTATTTAACTCTTTCTTTAAAGTCTTTGTAGCACATCCCAGAAAAATGCTTCTAGATAAGCTTGCAGCATTGAAAAAATTTTAATATGTCGTGCCAGCAAAATCCTTGTTGACACGTTTACTTTTTTGTGCATTGTTTGTGTATTTCAAAGCCAGCAATAAAGACAAAAAAGAACTCGTGGATGAGTGGTAGCGTCTCCGTCTCACACTCCGGAGACCCTGGTTCGATTCCCATCAGCCGATCTTGCAAGATGTTTCTTATTTATGAAGTGCCTTCTGGGATTTATCACTCACGGCCAACGCCGCTGACGACGACATCGGCTGTTCTGCGACACGAGCTCCTTAACGCTGTCGCGTTATTACCATTCCATCAGACTATACTTGATTCTACTTAATTTCGCCTGCTGGCACGTTGAATGTTCTCCGATTCAGTCTGAGTACATAGGCAACGTCTTTTCCTTAACACTGTTGTTCATATTAACGTCCAAATTGCTTCGATTCCCTTTTTGCGAAAGTCGATTGGTTGACCTACAGTGTACTAGAAGATATTAGTGGGCCCAGAGGAGAGAGTGGCCTGACGTGTTGCATGCCGCCAGCGAGAGGGGGAGCGGCAAGAGGTTCCACCGTGGAGGAAAAGAACTAGGGAGCTTGCCAGCAAGTATACGCGGCCTGTAGGGTGAGCAACACAGCAACAAAGAACGTCAAGCGGGAAAGTCAGAGAGACTGAAATAATCTAATACATGGCGGCAATGGAAAAGAAACCTGTCATGGGAAACTACTTAACAGGGAAATAAATGAAATCAGGAAAAAAATAATTGATAACTCAAAGGGAAGCACATTACTTTTCGAAGCGAGATCAGGAGCCCTAGAAGACGCACCTACAAAGAGAGATATAAGAAATTACAAGAAGAAGCGCGTGCTTGGCTGCGGTAAAACTATGGAAACGACGGAGCATGTTTTATTAAAATGCGAAGACATCTACCTAGCAATCGATTTACGCTCCACTGGACTCCTTAAAGCCCTTGGGTTCAGCGAGAGCAGGGGAAAAGAAGAGGTGATTTGAAGATTGGTGGAAAAGTAGGGAAACGACAAAAAACGGAGACGTGCAAAAACAAAGTTCACAATAGGGGGTCAGAAAATTTGACTGTGGGAGGTCATCGTGGTTTTTTTAACCTAGGTAGGACGTTATGCACTATAACAGCAAGAGCTTGGTGGCGCAACCCACCGCCCCGTTCCAAAGGAGACGCTCACAACATTCTTCCACCCATCGGTGCGCGGGTATGGGGAAGGATCATAGAGTTTCTCGCGAAATCTGGCGCCACCGTCTATGGGAGTTTCCTAACGGGCGCTGTGCCGTCATGGGAATGACGGTACATGTCTGCGAGGCTTGTGTTGGCTGGTGTTGTAAGACGCTTCGTCTAAAATGTGGATATACCTACACAAATAACGCGTTCTTAAAGTCAAATCTTCATAAAATGTTTCCATTCATGCATATTACATCTTTACTCACCTACGTTGCAGTACCAAGAGAAGAAAAGCAAGAGCAGACGACAAACTTTTTCAAAGCGAGCGCGAATCTTGTCGTCTGCCCTACAACTTTAGCGGCCCGCCGATACTTTTTACGTATAATTGTACAAAGAATAACAAGTTCTCATAGTTAAACAAAATATGTTTTTGTGTTATAATAAAGCTAAAAAGCTTTTTACGTGCTGTTTTAGTAGAAAATTAACTGCATTGTATGGTCGATTTAAGTGGTCTTCGCTGCCGTGGTTAGTTTGTTTGGCTGGTTAGTACATGTGCAAGCGGTCTTTGCCTATGATTGTGATTTTGTGGAACGTCGTCGCCCCTGTTGCAAGTACTTGCGTTGTCGCGACTTCATTGCAGAAACAAATGTTATAACCTCCCCCGGTGGTCGTGTAGGCTGACGCCTACACGACCACCGAGGGAGGTTATAATCATATGTGTTAAATCTCACAGCATTTGATATTATAGCAGTGACAATATATGGGGGGGTCCTCATCTGGATAGTTCATTTCTAATGCATACACGTTGCATGGTTTGTTCGCATTGCCATCACATACTGTATTACTTTGCAATTAAAACCTTCACAATTGTTTTTCACAAAAACAACAAGCAGTCTAAAGACGTTCCTTTGTATCATGCAATATAGTGCTACTCTCACCTAAAGCTTCATGTCCTCGAGACACAAGTAAACAGCTACATGTTAGCTGCATAACCTCATAAATTTGCACCAATATCGAATATATTGAGTCAAAAAATATATATTGGTGAACATATTGCTCTGGATGCTGACCAGCACATGAGTAGTGCTTCGTTTATTACACAAACATTTTATCACCTTACAGAGAGTGTGTACCACCTAGATCAAAACCATTTTATTGGGATATTTTTGTATCATTTGCATGTGGCAGAAGCAGGAAATAGTAAGTTGACTCTGCCTTAAAGCAAACATATGCGTGAGAGAGCGCTTACAACATTACGTGTTCACACCGAGGCGTTGGTGCCTAAACTTCACGACAAAGAGAGTAAAATGTGAGGTCACTTACCCTGTATTCTGAAACCATCTATGACTGGAAGCTTCATTCCACTGAGCTGAGCACAGCGCCACCCCTCGACTGAAGACAACGCTGTGTTTAACAGTAATTGACATGAAGTTTGATTAAAGCTAAGCAACCGCTTCTGGCAAGGAGCGGTGCTGCTGGGCACTTGAGTCCAGGTGGAGTGTTGAGTGGAGAATATGGGTGTTAGTCACGGCAGTATTCGCAAGGGAAAGGTCCAGAATTGATAGTGTATTGTTTTGAATATGTGTAGGTTCATTGAGAAGCTGTGAAATGTTGTGAAGCACTACTATATCCACGAAATGTTCAGAAACACTTGAGGGGGGCTCAGGGAAATCCTTATTCCAGTTTACAGAAGGAACTATAAAATCACCCATAAGTAGCATACTGCAGTGCTTATTCTTACTGGCGCGCAAGGATTCATTAGTAAAGTAGTAATTAGTAAAGTAAAGCAAAGAAGCTGGGTATCACAGGAGAATGTTTTACAAAAACCATGTTGGCTAGATGTAAAGAAGTTTAGATTCAAGATGATTGATTACCTGACACTAAATTTCGTGTTCCTACCCGCCGTGGTTGCTCAGTGGCTAGGGTGTTGGGCTGCTGAGCACGAGGTCGCGGGATCGAATCCCGGCCACGGCAGCCGCATTTCGATGGGGGCGAAAACACCCGTGTACTTAGATTTAGGTGCACGTTAAAGAACCCCAGGTGGTCAAAATTTCCGGAGTCCTCCACTACGGCGTGCCTCATAATCAGAAAGTGGTTTTGGCACGTAAAACTCCATAATTTAATTTAATTTTTTTAAAGGATTCATAAGATGATTAGATTGCACTCGTCAAGAAAAAATTTTCACAACAACACATTCAATTCCTGTAATATCAGGCAGCCTAGCAACACTCAATGTTTCTTGGAAGAGAATTGCAACGCAGCCGCCATGGGAACCCCTGTCATGTCTAGATTCTCTAACCGCACGGTGTTATTTCAGAGTCAGGGATATCGCTATGCCACCATGTTTCTGTTATTATTGGAACGGGGTTTGTGGGCAGTTACGCCTCTAATTCGGCGATCTTGTTTACTATGCTCCGAACATATATGTTTAGACACAGAATTTTTTTGGTCTTTTAACACAGGAACGAGGTCATTGCAGTCCTTTAGGGTTTTCTTGACAGGGACGAGGTGACGGGTATGCATTTCATCTGAGCACTGCCCCATCGATATGTTCGATTGTCAACCTTTATCTTGTTGTACTGGAGCCTTACTTTGGCACCTGCTTTTCCAACGTCAGCTATGCCGTCCCAGAGGTGCTTTCTGATCTACCGTACGTGTCTCTGCTGAAAAATCTTCCGAAATTGAAATATTTTGCCCTTTGAGCTTGTGGCAGTTGCTCAGCAGGGTTGTTTTTTCTCTGTGGTCTGTAAACTATAGAATGATAGGCCGGTGCTTCTTTGCCTGCTTACAGCCCATCCTGTGCAGTCTTTCAGTGGAAGGTACTCGAACACCTAAGTGCTTTAAAAATAATTCTTCATTTAATGTGGTCAATAGCGAATCTGGTGTTTCTTTCACATCTTTAAAGCCGAAGACTAATTGGTTGTTTCGTCTGCTCCTATCTTCTAAATCGATTAGTTTCTTTTATAGATTCCATATTGTTCATTGCGTGTTCTCAAAGCGTGCTCCAAGTTCCGCATATATGGCTGCTATGGTTTCCACGTTCTGAAGTTTAGACTCAATGGTGTTTAATCACTTGTGCATACTCTTTTGTCCATAAGAATTACCCTCAGCAATTGTTCAGTAGTGGGTGCAGGATTGGATTCAATATCCCCACTGAGTAGCAGCAACGAGAGCGAAAAATTTTTAACGAACATGCATACAGTACTAACGCTGGAAGGGCACGCCAGCTGGACTAGACAGCGGTGAGAGGTTTTGATGGAGGCGTATGTGTTACTAACCTGCGTGACCAACATAAACGCGTTGGTCATGGCTCTGACGGATGACCAGCTGGCGTGCTCACTGAGAGTATTCCGGGCCAGTAGGGTGTTTAAGTAGTCGGGTGGAATGGAAGTTGAGTGCGCTGGTTTCCGGTGAAGGCAGTGGTCTGTTTGCGCAGTCTCCACAGAGAATGAAAGGGAGTGCAGGGGTGATGCTGCCGGTCGTATCTTGAAGGGCGCCGGCCATCGCTGTCGCAGCGGATAGAAAAATCTCCGTGAACAACATGAACGGGTTGGTCACGGCTCTGACGGATGACCAGCTGGCGTGCCCACTGCAAAATCTTAGCCTGAAGTAAATTTTAATCCTGAAACGCATTTGTATGTACCTACGAATTGTTAGTTTACATGCAACACATGGTGGTGGTGGTAACAAGTTTATTGGAAATCCGGCAAGTCCGTGGCCTGGGCCTAGGCTGCCCCCGAGTAGGTCCGGAGATCCTGTCTCCTCGCTGCCTCACGAGCTTGCTGGATGGGCCATAGTTGATCTTGGAGGTTTCAGATGCGCAGTGCGGCCGTCCACCGCGCCGCAGATTTGTCAGGAGAGTCTGCATTTCCTCTGCCTATAACCTCACATTCCCAGAGAATGTGTTTAAAATGCGTGAACCCTGCCACATAGTTTGCATGCAGTTATCGTCTGAATAGATGTCTGGATATATCCTCCTGAGATGAACGAGATTGCGGAAGGTCTTGGTTAGTAACTGCCTCTAGTCTACTGTTTGGGCCCTGTCGAGTGGTTAGGAGGTGGATAAACACACCTGGAGTTTTAATAAAATTTTGAAATGTCAAAGTACCCAGTCATTCTGTCCCTCTCTGTCCGTGCCTCCGTTAAATTTCCAACCCCCAAAGAGGATCCTTCTACGCATAGGGTAATTATATTTTGGGAGAAGAAAATTTTACCCGCCGTGGTTGCTTAGTAGCTATGGTGTTGAGCACGAGGTCGCGGGATCGAATCCCGGCCACGGCCACCGCATTTAGATGGGGGTCAAATGCCAAAACACATGTGTACTTTAGATTTAGGTGCACATTAAACAACCACAGTTGGTCTAAATTTCCACCGTCCCCCACTACAGTGTGCCTCATAATCAGATTGGGGTTTTGGCACGTAAAACCCCACAATTTAATTTTTTAAAGAAAATAATTTTAAACTTCAATGTAAACGTTAAGATTCTAAGCTATGCTTCTATCATTTTATCTTTCTTTTCTCATTGCTAGTCATATGGTTTCGTGGTTCATCATGAACAATAAAATTATTGTTTGCCAAAGTGGGAACCTCGCATGCAGAACATGAAGGAAGCTTGTGTGTTTGAAAACTTGATTTATACATAAATACCTGTAATACTTACTGTCCCTGCCTATGTGATTGCCTGATTGACATGCTCACTGAGAGAAATGCATCAGCCGATGTAATCGTTATGGTTTGTAAAGACACAATGTTCTTGTGTAGTTGCCTTGTTTAACTTCCTTTAGCATTATCCATGTCCTGTGAAATCTATAAAACAACTCATCTATTAGCTTGAGTAGATATTTAGCGCATAAACTGCTTTCCTTTGTGCAAGTAGGTTGTTCCATTAGTATCGCGATATTTTGTTATTTTTATTTGGTTTACTAAAAAACGTCTTGTGTGTTTTGTTAGGCGGGTAACTTATGCAACAGTTCATTGAGTAGCTCCACAACTAAGCTTATGCATTCAACTCATATTTGTGTATTGGAGTTGGAGCAACAAACAGATTCACAGGAAGATGTAAATAGTGATGTCGAATAAGGAATGTATTGGGCTGGAGCCAACATTGTGATAAACTCATCTTTGTCAACTAGTCCTCTTGTTGAAACACTGGCTGCAGCCAGAGGCTTCCCTTATTTAGCTGATGTTGATCACTTGTAGAACAATCACTATTATAAAAATAAACAGGTTATGAATAACTTTTCTTGTGTACAGTAAGGTTTCAACATTTTCTGTTAATAACCCAACGGAACAAAACCATTAAAGAAAAATTTTTCAAAGCTCAAAAAGGCTTGCATTCAAGTGTAATACTGCATGCAGAAAAAAAGTATTCAGGCAGCTGTCCTCTTGAAGCTTTACTTCACAATCGCAGCAGGATAGCAGGCGCCAATTATGAAAGAATAAAAAAACGCATTAGCACTTCTCATCTGACGAAATTTACTGTGCTTTTACAGAAATGAAAATCATTGAAAAGGAAGTGGGTGTTTATGCTGAGATATGAGCATGTAATCTGTAAGCCTCGTAAGCTTATGTCAAGTAAAACAACGTGAAATTCTGGGAGATAAAGCTTTTTAAATACACATGTTATAATATGAACACCAACCTTCTTCGGGATGATAAAAATCACTGTAGATAAAGGTTCTCTACGTAGTGGAAACATTAGTAAATCTGTTAAAATGTGAATATGGGCAAGTTGGTAACAAATTTCTAACTTGCTAAAGCACATTACTGTCCTCATCGAACAAATAGCTATAGTTTCTTGCACATGTGCCTTGATCACATTCAGCACAACATTATGTATTTTTATCTTTTTGTAATACATTCTGTAGCCCTTCAATGAATTCCACTTGGAAGTAGCACCGTGTTTGTCTTGTATGGTTCTTTGTCTAAGTCCGATCAGTAACATGCTTTAGCAAGTTAAGGTAGTCTACTAAGCTCTTGTGTCCAACCAGCATGTTCCTTCAGCTTCAAACAAGCTCTACTTTTGTAAACACCACAGTGTCACCCAGAACACCATGTGCTATGTGCGCTGTACAGTGGCCGAGTTGGAAAAAGATGCAAAAGAGCTCTGATGTGACAACCCGAACATATTAATTATATTTATATATAGATCGTATTTGCATAAGTTTGCTGTGGTGTTGAGAATTTTCTCCATGTGCAGCGACACAGGCACTCAACACAACATTGTAGTCAGGCTAGTTTGTCCGAATCTGAGGTTACAGACAGCACTGAAACGATGTGAGGAACAGATTACAGTGTTTATGTTATTTGTTTCTCTTGTCTTCATGAATTTTCTGTTGTGTGTAAAGAGCTTGGATGCAAGTGCAACCAAGTGGGAGCCCATAGCCACGGGTGCACCTACAATGAAATGGCAACTGCACATTGGAGAAGTTTTGGGTACCTGAAACAAAGCTGTCAGAAAGGTCTCCTTGCTATAAAACACCCCTGAACTTTGACACAACAGATCTTTGGACACATGCCTGCAGGAGCCGCTTCACATGCAAAAGTGTGACATGGTCATGTGCATCTGTGGAAAGGCATATGCAACTGCAGAAAAGTATTGATCACTAAATAAGAACAAAGACAAATGTCTAGGTATTCATGCGTACACCAAAGTACCTTTTGAAGCAGTGTATGGTGAACGCATGACGGCATGGCCACTCTAGAAAATAGGTCATGAATGCTGTTGCTTCCCTTTAAGAAAGTAACATCTTCAAAAGCAATAGAACCGTTGCAACCGACAATGGAACTGCTTTAAGTAATTAAGGCTTGGATGGAGGCCTGCAGGCTAACCTTTCAATAAAACATCTGCCAAACGTTTCTATTGCTCACTTTTCCTATTAATAGAATGAATGTTCGAACTCTACAGGTTTGAATACTGTACAAAGAGAGGGACACAGACCACAACGCTGTCCTTTTGTTTAGCGCTGTTTTCTACTCGTAATCATGAACCAGCCAGCCCAAGTGCGTACTCTTCTCCTCTGAATACTGCAGTTGAATGATCCTTATTACTCTGAATGCCAATGTACATACATGCATACAAGTTCTTCATATGTCTGCAGGCCATAACGATGCACTTCCTATGCGATAATTGACCATTTGTCTTTTGTGAGGTGGAAATGTGAACGCACAGTAACGTATTACAAAAGCATAATAAAAGACAGTCACTTTAGCATGCCCCAAAGAGCCTGCACGCTCAAGAGACATGCATTAAATTGACATTCTCATTCAAACAGGTTGTTACTTCTTATTGTTTTCTCTCACTAAAGGTCGTAGATTCGAGTGCCTTAAGAGAGAAAGAGAGAAAAGCAAAAGAAAGAGAGTGAGGTTAACCAGAGATTATATCCGTTCGGCTACCCTGTACCGGGGGAGGGGCAAAGGGATGTGATAGGTGAGAGAGAAAAAGAATGGCGAAAAAAATTGAAAAAAAAAACGCACACGCACAGTACAGAACTGTTTCTGTGGGCACTGTCACGTAGTCTGCGAAGGCGTTCCTAGTGATACACACTGTCATACGAACCTTAACATGTTCACTGCGACACGCTTTCTTTAGGTCTTGTTTTACATGCGGAGTGGCCTACCGGTGGGACACGCAGCTATGCCTCTTTCTTTTACTCCAAAGAGATGGTGCTGCTATCTTTGCGGCTGGCGTTTGGCACGTTTATTTGAAAGATGCTAGAAACGTATGTTGAACTACGAAGTGCTTGCCACCAGACAAGACAAGAAGTCAGTTCCTGTGTTAGAAATATTTATTAGTTAGTGAAAAGGTAAAATTTAGTAGGAACATTAACCATGTTTTGAAATTTTCATCCTACTCATATTACAGTTGAAGCTAGCTTGCTTCTCAGCTGACTTGTGCTTAGAATTAACGCACAACAAACAACTGAATGGCTTGCCAGGGCATTATCCACAGAAAGTGGTCACTTTTCTCGCTCTCACCCTAGTGTTGTTTGGGCTGCTGCTGGTACCGTTGGTCACTGAGTGTCGTGTGCCGATGTGCCAGTTTTTTTTAGCATTTGGACATTCTTCCCATGAGTTCCTTCGATGTTGTCTTGACGAGGGCTGAACAGTGAACGAGCCAGTTCTTCTCGAAATCTTATAGTTGGCATAGAGTTTCCTTCAAGCATGCCATGAATATTCCACGCATTTACAATGACACTTCCAACAAGCAACTCAATAGCTACCTTTCTGTACCACTTGAGTCCTTTTCTAAGGCAGTTGTGGTATGACATCATTTGGTCAATATAGTCGACGCCTTTTTTTGCTGCATTGTAATCGAGAATGGCCCTGTGTTTCGTGATTGGTGCGCCGTTCCTTGTTCTTTTCCCGCTGTCCACCAAAGTTGCTTTATATTTGGCGACATATGTGAGTATCAGAACGGGCCTCTTGACCATCCACGTCAGTACCTTCACTTCATCTTGGACTGAAGTCCGGTAACACTGCTATTTGCAACCTTTACTTCAGTGACATCTTTTCGCAGCCCTTTCTTTGCTGAGCGAACTTTCCCACAAATGAAAGTGTCTTCCTTTAGAAGGCGAAGAGTGAGCGGCAAGCTTATGTACAAGTTGTCTACGTACAGCGGGTGCCCGACTCACGTGTAATTTTGCATGAGTTTCAAACATACATCTTCGGCGTGTCCAATGCCATCTTGTCAGTCACACTTTCCGGCATATACATCAACCTTTAGCGTGTAAGTCTTTTGTACATGTCGGCCATGCCATGGCACTATTGTTTTATTTATCACAACCACCTTTCCCGGCTCAAGCACAGTGGCAAAAATTTTGGTTCAATTTATCTGCCAGAGGCTGGATCTTAAAGGCATGATCCTGCAACTCTGCAACCAATTAATGGTCCGCAAAATGCCAGAACCTCAAAAGCAGGGAAGAGGCGGTCACGGCTCATATTTTCACGAATGAGTTCAACACCGTACAGGTTACTTTTTGCCCAAGAGTGACTCAGAGTAGGAAGGTGGATGAGACCAATACAAATTAGTATTCCAACAAATGTTTTCGTTTGTTGGACATTGGTTTCCATCCAGTTCTTCAAATGTGATTTAGATTTGGAAGTAGGAAGATGGAGGAGACCAATACAAATCAGTATTCGAATAAATGCTCTCATTTCTTGGACATTGGTTTCTGTCCACTTTTTCAACCATGATTTAGATTTGGGAGTAGTTGACTCCAATACTTGTGTGAACCTGTTTGTTTCATTGACCACCATTTGCCAGATGTCATCCGTAATAAACAGTGAGCGTAAAGACGGGGCATAATGGCTGAATGATAGTGGGCACTCCGGTGTGCGGTGTCGCATTAGGCGAAGTGGTTGTTGCCGGTGTCCATTTCTCTACAGATGGGCTGAGAGAAATGAGAGTATCGTAGCCGGAATCATTCGCCTCGGAAATATCCGCCAGGTCCGACTCTCCATTAGACATGCTGGCTGAGGTCTGTGACGGTTCGTAAACACTACCTTTGTCACTGATTTCACTGTCTGTCCACTGCCGAACATCTGACACTGAAGCACTTGACTCATCAGACGGTGATCGCGAAGTTGCTGGGGCATTCTTCTGGCCGAAACTCAGTTTATTTGTTTCCTCTGTGTTGTGCTTTCTTTTGCATCCATAAGAGGCATGAGGATCTATTAGACACGCTGAAAAGTTTGGAGTAGCAAGAAAAATGCAGATAATTAGTCCAACGGCACATATTTCAAAAATTGCGACGAGAAGTTTGCAAGCAACCCAACTGAGAAATGTGCTGCCACTCCACTCTTCAAAATAAACGTGCCACCCGATCTCCAATGCAATAGAAAGATATATTAGTTGCAATTTCAAACCTCGGATGGCAACACAAGAGGGAGAATTTTTGCGCGTGCGTCACTGGTGGGTCATAGCATTTAACATCAGACAAGTATTCTACTGGCTATCTATAACCTCACGCAACAAAAATCATACCTCTGCGTTCAAGTGTCATAAAGTTATTGCGGCAGCAAGCAGATGAAAGCCCGTAACTTTGCTGCCGCATAGGAGGAGCGCAGGCTGTGACCCACTGGTGACCCACAATGTAGTTAAAGTGTTAATTAAAACTTCCTTAATTAACTGTGCTTTATTCAACTTTGCCATAATTTACACCATAGGTTGGGGGTATGAGTGCCTTATGAACTCTATATTAATTTACTACGCATTAATCAACCTTGCCCTAATTAATTAATACCAAAGGTTGTGGGTTCGAGTTCCTTAATTAACTCTATATTAATTGTACCTTCCTTTATTGCATGATTATAGTACCATCGATGTGGAAAAAGACAACGAACGCGCGAGCAGTGTCGCGGGCGATCCGATTAACCATGCCTTTTGTTTGGCATGATTAGCGTCATCAATGTGGCAAAGATGTGGAAGAAGACGACAAACGCGCGAGCAGTAGCACGAGCGCTCCGATTTTCTGTACCTCACAAAGCGACCTTGAAATATAGAGATCTGAGGCTTTCACACTAAAGGGCCCCTCATCAGGTCTCCACATTTTGAGTTGACAAGCGCAGTGCATACAATGCACGCTAATGATCAGTCTGCTAAGTATTGCATTCCTACGTGCCGCGGAAAGAGCTTAAATTTCAAACCATAGTGCCTTCTGACGGCGGCCGCGCTCCCAGCGAAACAGTTGACGTCAATCGCACAAGTGCGCCTATGTACATGGCTGTGCTGTGATGTCACTCACAGTGACACGTGACTTAGATATTCAAGGCAGCATCAGGTATTTCTTGAATCTGTTGCTTCAGTGGACTAATTAAAGTTTAGAGAAATAAAATATACAAACCGAATGTCTGGGTGCTTCTGTTTTACTTCGCACTGTAGCATTAAGACAGATGAACTTCCGTTTCGTCTGCTCATTCCAACATTTGCACGCAGAGAACGAAACTATATGTCATTTTCTACCGTGTTCCAGCACTGCGATCATGCTCTTTCATCCTCTCGCGTCTGCCTCAATGCTGGGGCACTGACTTATACCGCTAACCACGTGTTCTCGTGCAGAGAGCGCATTATCGTCCGCTACGGGAAACGAGACAAGCGCAAGAGCTCGCGTGCGGCACAATCACCGGAAGTGTGCCGGTGACGGTGTGGAAGAAGAAGGCAGTGAAAAAGGAAGGTAGGATATACCCGCCGCGCGATCCCTCGCCTGCGGTATGGGAGAACGAAGTGAAGGAATTTCGCTTGCGGAGGCGGGACAAGGAAAGTCGAGAGAGTGTTTATATAGGCGTCGACGCTCGCCTCCTGAAATCATGGGTTCGCGGCACTTCAATCATTCTCTCTCTCCTGTTAATTAACCAATTTGAAAAATTCTTGCGGTAGAACACTTCTAAGAGGGCACGTACCAACTTTCAGCGTATAACCAACATTTGTTATGTAGCCTGTGAGGGGCCCTTTAAAACAAACTCGGTAAAAATCGGGTGGACCGTGAGATGTTGTTACAGCTCCGTCGAACTTCACAGCCCTCTCTAGCACGAGCATTAATTGCTGTGAAGCGTGTGGCAGAAATAGAGTTTTATGAAATCAAAGGACTGCATAGAACGCGCTCTTGTGGTGTGCTGCGTGAACGAAATCATTCGTTGCCTGCCTGCACAAACGTATGCATCTCGAGCGAATTTTGAGCACACGGTAATAATTTGCAGTTCCGTCAAGCTTCGCAGCACTATGTATATATATATATATATATATATATATATATATATATATATATATATATATATATATATACGCAAGCATTGCTGTAAAGCTAGTGGCAAATTAAGCTACAATATAATGAAACCAGATGAATGCATATACCATGCTCTTGTGGTGTGCTGCGTGAACGAAAGCATTCGTTGCCTGCCTGCACAAACGTGTGCATCTAGAGTGAATTTCGAGCACACGGTAATAATGTGCAGTTCTTCTGAGCTTCACAGCACTATACGCAGGCATTGCCGTAATGCTTGTGGCAAAAGTGCGATCTCATGAAACCAGATGAATGCATATACCACGCTCTAGTGCTGCGCTGCGGGAATGAAAGCATTGGCTGCGTGCCTGCGCAAACGTTTGCATCTCGAGTTAACATCAAGCAGACCATAATATGTGCTGTTTGTCCAATGCTTCATCGCACTACACGTAAGCATTGCCGTAAAGCCTGTGGTAGAAATAAGGTTTCATGAAGTCAAATAAATGCATAGACCGCGCTTTTGTGGTGTACGAAGTGAAGAAAGGATTCGTTGCCTGTCTCCACAGTAGTTGGTCACGTTGATTTGTATGAGCATATAGGTTCATGTGCCACATCTATCTCTGTGATGAGAGAATAAGCAAGGATGTCAACTGCTACATGTCGATGCATATGTGCTTTATTACAAAGTGTAGGAGCAGTGCATTTTATTGCGCGAGTAAACTACTTATGGAAACAGTGTGTTCTCTGAACATTGTAGCTATGTAATAGCCTAGGAAGTGCGTCTGTAGTGGAGGTTGCAATTCTTTTTTTTTTGTATTCGCAAAATTAACTCAATGTTTTCCAAAAAAAAAAGGGAAATTTCGCAATGGTACTTGTGCTGCGTGAGTAGATTAGGAAGACAGCACATTAATTAGGTTAAACCAGAGGAATATCTGCAGGTAGGGATTTATGCAAGCGTACTGAGTATTTCTTTTAATGTTCTCTCAAATGTTTTCAGTATATATATATTAACAAGTTGCTTATGCGTCCAGCGCTGATCTTTCTCTATTTTCTTCAGGCTTTTTGTTGAACCTAGATGTAATAAAGACGTAACAAATATTCAGCACTCTACTTCGTTACATGAAAATTTTTTTTACATTGGAATACTGCATTCTACTGGACGCGTACCGCGCATGCGTCCCAAAAATTTTGGCCCCTCCTAGGAAGTCACTGTTTCGTACGAAACTTAGATAACGCTACTCCCAACAATCATGAAACCAGCAGCAACGTCGGCTTGCCGCCTTTGCACCGGCCGCAAATTACTTTTCAAAAAATATGGCACGCGTACGTGGGCCGTGCATGCGCTCAGCTGCGCGCGGACAGCCATGCACGGGCACGGCCAGGCAAGAGACGTGCGCTCTTCAACCCCAGCGCGCTTGATCACGGGACGTGGAGAGCGCGCATAAAGCTGCCATCCTTCTCGGCGCACCCTCGCACCTTTTCACTCGCAATTAGCCTCAACATGTGGGATGCAGCGGGGCACTATAATTTTTATCGCACTTGGACTTGCAACCGAACATCAGGGTGACAGCGAAAATTCGCCTAGGGTGTCCAAATAATTGCTATCGCAATAATACACTACAGAGAAAGGTATTATGTAAATTATCTGTGGATGGGTCGAAATTTCCCAATCACGCATCCATCCACGCTGCCCACATTGATCCCGCGAGGCACGGTGCATCGTCATTAAGGCGTATCGGTCTTCTCTACCTCTAAGATTATTTCTGCATTAGTCAGTTCGAGAGAAGCTTAATTTTCAACCTATGGGCTAGTGTCGTACCTGAATTTCAAAAGTACATGGACCATATATATGTCGACAAAATAATCGGAACTCAGACTCGCCAAAATTATACTTAGCTGCTTACTTGAACTCAAAAGAATTCTTCTCAGCCGGGCTCACTCGGGCTCAAACACTGCAAAATACTGCTCAGCTGGTCTCACATCGTGGGGTGATCTGAGGGAGTTGACTCATGAGTGACTTTGTCAGCATATGACGTGTGCTAAACCACAAACTTGGCTTTCTTGAATAAAAACAGTTGGTCGCTGCAGCATATGGATGCACATAAGTGTAATTCAGAGAGCGCGGCATTGTAAAGGCTGCCACAGTGACCATTCCATGCTACAGCTCGTTTCAGTCATGTGAAAGGTAATACCCCTGCCAGCTTTGAGTCAGTCGATCAAATGCGATTGTTATTTACTTATCTCATCAAAACACCTAATTTCCTGCCCAAGGCCTCGGGCAAATTTTCCTTGGCATCCATTCTGTTACTCTAACAGGTTACCAGTTATCTGTTGCCTACGAAATATGAACTTGTGCACGTGTTATGTGGACTCCATGCCAGACTGGTAGTACTGCATGAGTTTTTGCAGTTAGGTCTAGAGTTACAGAATATTGTGTGGGAGCTACTTTAGTTAGCAACAATAGCTTTGGACCAAACATGTGCATGAGAGAGTGCTTAAGTGTCACCTGTCAAGACTGGGAACACCAAGGCAACTTGTGCAGAAAAGGCATGGGCAGTATGAGCCCACAGATTTTACTAAGTGTGGCTGAGGTAAGGCCTGTAGACTTAACTATGAAGAGAGCCAACTATAAAGTCACCTACCCTTCATGCCTATTCTGGAGCCTTTCCTTGAGCTTTTCTAAAACATTAAGCTCAGCATCTACACTTTATCACAGCATAATTATTACAGGTGATGTAAAACATTCTATTGTGCAGTTTCTCCAACTCTTTATGAAGGCATCTATCCATAGATTAAACAGGAATAGGCTCAATATGTTGACATATCTCCACAGTAGCGTCTCCAGGACCTCCTACTGTCACAATCCATCACACACATTGTTTAAATGAACTCCAAAAGTGAAGCTCTTCAATTACATTGGCTAAAATATTTTATCTTTAGCAAAGTGATCATGCATAAATCTGTATGTCACGACAGGACACCTCATCGTTTCTCACGGGCTTTGGTTCACAATTGTTTGCAAATTCAGGAAAATTGTGCAGTGGGCTAGTTGGTTCGACATGCTTAACACTTGTGCAGAGCGACGAAGGGACAGGACTTGAGCAAGAAAACAACACACGACACATCCGCACAAACTATCAACTGGTGATTATCACAAGGCAACGATTCTGCTGAAAAGTAGGAACCAAAGGAAAAGAGAAGTCGTGGAAGCATACATCAAGATGGACCCACAGGGCTCATGTGTCAGCGCCTCATCTATTTCACTCAGCAATAAAGAGATTAGCGTAATCACAGACAATAGAGAGTGTAGGTAGACCTGGAAGAGGACTCCTGTGCAGGCGTGTAGGCTTTATGTACGCTTCATTTGCGGAAAAATAAACCAGTTCATAGTTTGCGCTCAGGTGTCGTGTTGTTTTCTCGCTCAAATCCTGTCCCCCCATCGCTCTGCACAACAGTGTTAAGTTTTCAGGTTGTTCACTATGCGATGTAGGAACGATAAGATTGATGGGAAATACCAATATTCTCGGGCATATAGTGAAAAATATGGCCAAAATCAAGTGTCACTGTCCTCTTTTATAGGACAAATAGTAATAGTTGTTTGGATTCTAAGGACGCTGGTTGCTTTTTCTGACTTAACCTAGGCCATGCTCAGCTCTCAGCGGAAAGGAAGAGGTGACGATCGCCGCTTCCTCTACCAGCTTAGAGCTCTACCTAATCAGTGTGCGCTGAAATAGAGAGTACACTTAGTAGACCCATATATAATCCTTCCCTGGAGTGATCTTTGTGTTGGTAGGTTGCAAGTATTGCACTTTCTCTCCTTCCATGTAGGCAGTTCCCACACATGGATGCCATTTAACAAGTTGTATTCATATTGCATTTGGTCTATAAATTTTCAATTCATGCTTATAACCAGGCCCACCATCTCTTGTACTGCATATTTATAACTTTCTCATTTCTGCATCAACACTCCACATATTCATAGCAAACTGGAGTCATTCTCCGTTATACCATCAAGCACTTGAAATAGATACTGAAATAACACCAAGGACAGTAACATCAAACCTTGTTGGGTTTGTAGCGGTGCTGAAAGCTGCACACGTACCATTTATGCTGAAATTCTCAGCATACATTCCAAGGTTTGTACGAGTTCGACTTTAGCTGGCCAAACTGAATGTTGCATTTTGAAGGCAATCCTTACAACACTTGGTCAAACTGAATGAAACTGTACAGCACTATTAGTTGTGTTCATCTCCCAATTATACGAGTGCTGTCTTGAGCATTGTGCCTGTAATTCTGCCTTTCATTTCTGTACTATCAAGTTCAAGTACACATGTACTTTAACACTGTACAAGTAAAAAAGATTCAAGGATTTTCCTGGGCATTCAACAGTCACTATTTATTCCTATAAACCTTCCTGCATCTGAAGGCAAGAGAACCTTATTAATTCATGCTCGCAGTATAAAAACACAGGCATTTAAATAGAAAATGTTTATTTTCAACACTTATGTTCTTGCTGATGTAGATATGGTGCTGGCTCCCTCCTTGCCCGAAGCATGTGCTTGCTGTAAACAGCGCCAGATGATGGCTTCCTAGGTCAAAAGATCAAATTGAAATGAGACATTTTGTTTTACCTCTGGAAAGAGAAAGCAGGATTGAGACATTAACATGTAAGAAAAATACTTGCCTAAAGAAAAGTTAATACACAAGCAAATTCACTAAAGGGGTTCACTTTCAAGAGCAAAAGTATGGTTATGATGAAAATTACAAGGAAGCTTCACTGCTCATTGAGGTTTCGGTTCAGTATTTGTTGAGCCACGAAGGTTAGCATGCTACATCTTGCATATTATGCCTTGTAGAGCAATACCGCACTTTAAACAATGTAGTGCCTATGTAAATGAACTGACAAAGAACGCTGAAATTCCCGGCTAATTTGGTCTGCATATGATATGATACAGACACTGTAATGCATTAATTTAGTGTTTTTGTCACTGATCTCATGCACAGAGGTCATTCACTCCTATCCTACATGAAATGCAGTTACTTCTTTGAAGCTTCATCTAGTCCTTGAATTTGCTGCATGCTTATGTCTAAGGGAGTTCCTTTGGTTCCTGTTAATGTGCTACATCTAAGCAACTGCTATCAAATGCCCATAGTGTTCCCTTGCATGTACAAAACATCCTTGGCCCTTTCAATGCACAATACTCATTAAATTTCACACTTGGGACTCGTGCAAGGTGCCATTTAGGATTATATGCCTGTCCACATCTGATAATACCTTCATAGCTGGGTCATTCTCATGCCAAATGTCTTGTTTATTACTGTGACCATCTCACATTCTTCCTTTGGAATCTTCTTGTCCACTTTTAGGGAAGCATCCCACGACACAGTGTCATCATCCTAGTGGTGCACTATGGCGTTAACTCATGCACTAGTTGTAGCAGATGACGTCAACTCAAGCCCAATGAAGATATAACTCGCTGTGAGAATCCCTTTTGCACAAAAAATGAAAACAATACAGAATAGTAAAAATGTAGTTATCTGGCAAGACTGGCTGCATCCATCATCTTTGTTTGGTGCAATTCTGAGGTGGCTCCATGTTACGAGAGGCTTGGCGATCATTGCCATGTGACCGTTCGGGACTCTATAAATAAACGCAAGAATTGCCTTCTTCATCCACCTGTTGATTAAAAACAAACTTGAATGCGTTGCAACGAATAAATGAAGCCATGCCAATGGGTTTTGCTCTGTTGAATATCCCTCCGGATGGCATTCTCAATGGACATACTAATTTGAAATTGACACCTATGCTTAGCCTCTTTTTGTTGTGATGTGCACTTCGAGCCTGAACTAAATGTTTTAACAAATCGCTAATTCGCTCTTGAACTTTACCATCAAGCCTCAAACACCCTTTCATTGCAATACAATGCTCCAGATTCATTTTGTCCACAAGTAAATGTCGCACGAGACAAATCAAAGCACTAGTATTAAGGTGGTGTTTGTCAAAGCTGTTAACTAAGCTCTATGCCCATTTGACAGCGTCACTCACACTGGATTTGCACTTCGAATGTGTGAGCTGAAGCTATGCAAATCAGTGATTAAAAATTTGTCTGGTTGTAGAAATTTGTTGCAGACAGATTAGCCGCAGCTCTCTTCTACATATTACATATATGCAGGACTTCATAATGATCAAAACGTTCATGCAAGATGGCTTTTTTAATACAGTTTAGATTTATGTACTAGGGATCACAACGTTTAAAGCTTCAGCATCTCTCAGCTGGAGAGTCGACGCATATCGCAAAAGTGGGCTATGTACATGGCAGTGCTGTACGCGTTACTGAAGCTCTGGTATGGGAGAACGCAGGGCAGGAATTTCGCTTGCGTGGGCTAGACGAGGCAAGTGGAGGGGGTGTCTCTCTTTTCAGTGGCGCTCGCCTCCTGAAACCATGGGTTCGCGGCACTGAAATATTTTTAACTCGGCTATTAATGAACTAATTTGAAAAATTATTGTGGCAGAACGCTCCCTAGAGGGCACATGACAACCTCCAGCATATAGCGAAAATTTGCTATGTAGTCTGGGGAGAGGCCCTTTAGAAGGTTCAACTGATTTGCCTGCACCACCGTAAACTAGCTCAAGGTGGTGCGCCAGAGTTTCAGAAATTATCTAAGATCCGTTTCATTTGCCTGCACCGCGCTGAACCAGTTCATGGCGGTGCACAAGAGTTCAGAAATTGTGCAGCTCGATATCTGCGGCACAGGCACAATGGAACACTTCAAACGAATGCCAGAGTGCAGACGAAGTGCAGGCATTATGTTTTCGTCCGATTAATGTACATCGTTATTTTCTTAGCTCCTGAACTGTGGGCATAATCAGCTTCTGAGGTGCAAATACACCGTGCACTTACGTGGACACAGCATATGCACGAAACAGGGTTTCAATGGTGCCTGTCTGCTGCACCAACTCGGCACCGACAGTAGACTGGGTACAGCGAAATCGTTAACCAGTCCTGCACGCATAGGTGGATAGCTTTTTTTTATGGGAGGGGGGAATGGTGAGGGCCCGACGAGCTTTCTGAAACCCATATATGTATTTCTTTATTTTATTTACATGTACTGCCATCTTGCATAGCAAGATATTGCAAGAGTGAGTGCATACATATGTGTATGCATATATGCATATATATATATATATATATATATATATATGGTCATATTATGAGGGCAACACAGGGCCAAGGGCAACACAGGAGAAATTACTTGGGCTTAATAAATGGAATAAAGAAACGATAAATTATTGGAAATTAAAGTGGATAAAGTGAATTTCCAATAATTTATCGTTTCTTTATTCCATTTATTAAGCACAAGTAATTTCCCCTGTGTTGTCCTTGGTGTCAGTGTTTGTTGGCTTCTCATGATATGATTAATAAAAATCGGGCCCCTCGGTTGACCCCCTTTCGTCTCGTTTGTATATATATATATATATATATATATATATATATATATATATATATATATATATATATATATATATATATATCGCGGGCGCAGCACATGCCTGACTTTCAACTTCATCATCTGCACATATCATCATCCATTGTGCATTTTCTTCATCACCAGCAGCACAGTTTGATCCTCGTGGTAGTAGCCCGAGCTCGGCTGGAATAAAGTGGCTCCTTACAAGTGGTGGACGGTTCTTTTCATTCCCTAAGAACTCTCGCACGTTCTCACTGGAGCTCCACTCGGGTCACGGCATAACACCGCTGGGCATACTGACTTCAGCGAATCCTGGCACGTCCGAGGCCGCTGCTCTACTGCAGCCTTTGCCTTCCATCGTGACCATCAACAGCTGCCAGCGCGCCCCCTAAGTCTTCGGTGGTCTACGTGGGGATGACGTAGAGGACTGGATCTAAAAGAACGACCTCATAAGCGACTTCAACAAGTGGGACAGTTCACATTTACGGAACGTCCCGTTCTACCTGTATGATGTTGCGAAAACCTGGTTTTGGAACCATGAGCCAGATCTTCCCAACTGGGTGACGTTCACGCAACAGCTTCGGCAGATTTTCGATGCCCCAGCTGTTCGCACTGAGGCTGCGAAGAAGCTCAGTGAGCGCCTCGTACATCTCGTACATTGAGGATGTGCTTGCATTGTGCAAGCGTGTGAACGCCACCACGTACCAGAGTGGCCGAATACGCCACATTATTAAAAGCATAAACACCATCGCCTTCAGTGCCCTTGCTACGCAAAATCCTGCTACCATCCAGGATGTGATAACTACTTGCCAGCGACTTGAGGAGCTCCAGTCTTTGGCTGTGCACTGATACCTCCGACATTAGTCTCCCTTCGACCATGAACATGCGCACGCTTATCCTCGACATCGTCCGTGAAGAGCTTCACAGGCGGTGCTCTTCCTGCGCTCCATAAATTACCATCCCTTCTCCACCGACCGGCTTGACCGACATCACTCGGCAAGAGATCACGTTCGCATCGCGTCTACCGTGCTCCGACAGCCCCTGCACTGATCAGGTACCCACATATGCCGACGTTGCAGTGCTCTCTCCTGCCGTTACCGCCCCTCTGCCTACACCAGGGGACCACCCTCCAGTGGCTTCGTTGTCACCTCCAGTGCATGTACAGCGTAACTACGCTCAGCGTCCTGCCAGACCAATTTGATACTACTGTGGCTATCGAGGGCACATCTCCCGATTTTGTGGACGGCGTCAACAGGATGAGCAACGTGGCTACGCTGCCGACGAACGTACACGTGTCCACCCAGCATTGGGCTATCAGCGCACGTCTTACCACTCCTCTTATCACCCGTCACCTTCTCCTTCTTACTCTGCAGATATGCCTGTGAATTCTCGTGAATCACGCCGCAGGTCACCGTCTCCATGTCGTCGTTCGGTGATGCTTCTCATGTCACGAACGCCCTCTTGGAAAACTTCCTGATGTAGTTTTAGATGGGGAAATTGCATCAATGGACAGCCTACAATTCCTCTGGAGCAACCGCCCAACTTGCTGTCAGTGTTCGTAGAAGGTGTGTACGTCGAAGCTCTCGATACAAGCGCTACCATTTTGATTATTTGTGCTGACTTTTGTTCCCGTCTCCGAAAAGTGACCACGCCTTACACCAGCTTTTCTCTTCGTGCAGCGACCAACGCTATTATTCTTCCAATCGCATGGTGTACTGTTCGTGTGTCCATAGACGTTATTCGTCACCACATTGTTTTTGCGGTATTTCGTGAGTGACCCATGAACTCACCTTGGGGTGGGACTTCTTATCTTTGGCGTCCGCTTCCCTCTTTTGTTGTCAGCGCCTTATACAACTGGATGCCACTGGCAATTCTCTTCCTAACCATGAAGAACGCATTCGTCTCGTCACCTCTTCCGATTACATTCTTTGGCCACGTAGAGAAGAGATAAGTGTCAACTCCTGCGACATTGTGGATGGTGACGTACTCTTTCTACCCTATGACCATACCCTATTTCGAGCGATTCTGATTACTCCGGGTCTTATTCACTTCTCTGAGGGGTCTGCATTGCTTACCGCAATAAACCAAACTCTCGAACCCCAACTGTTGCCTCGTGGATCAACTGTCACTTGAGCTGTTGACACTCATGCCATTGCAATTGTCACAAAGACGGCTCAGTGCGTTCTTGCGTCTACTGCCGTGCGCTGAAAGAAATCATGTGGAAAGATGTTTACCTCGTGTCACGGATGGATGATGCACTTGATTCGCTCCATGGTGCTGAATATTTTTCTAGCCTTGACCTTAGATCAGGCTACTGGCAAATACCGATGGCCAACTCCGACAAAGGAAAAACGACGTTTGCTACCCCTGATAGGCTCTACGAGTTCAATGCGATGCCTTTTGGACTCTGCAATGTGCCTGTCACTTTCGAACGCATGACTGATAAGTCTTGCGTGGTTTGAAACGGAAAACCTGTCTGTGCTACTTCGACGACATTGTGTTTTCTACCTCGTTCTCACATTTCTTCCTAATGCTGGCCTGCAGCTCAACAAACACACAAACAAATGCAATTTCGCCAGCAAGACCGTAAAAGTTTTGGGGCACATAGCAATAAAGGTATTCGAGCGGACCCCGAGAAGCTTGCTGCCATCCTCGACTTTTGTGTCCTCTGCGTCAAAAATACGTGCACAGTTTTCTCGGACTTGCTTCTTCCGGCGCTTCATATGCAACTTCGCTACGCTTACGTCCCCGCTCCATTAACTCCTCGCCAGTAATGCGCCCTTCGTTTGTTCCAACGAATGTGAACATGCTTTCCTGCTTTTGCAACATGCCCGGACGTCATACCCAGTACTGTGCCACTTCGATCCGACCGCGCCCACCATCTTTCACACCGACGCTAGCAGTCAGTGTCGGTGCCATTCTACTGCAACGTGACAGCACGTTCCGCGAACGAGTAATTGCGTATACTAGTCGTGCACTAAGCAGTGCAGAGAAGAATTACTACACCATAACCAAGCAGGAGTGCCTTGGTGTTGGGCAGTGCAAAAATTTCGCCCATATCTTCATGGCCGCCATTTCACAGTCGTTACCGACCATAACACACTGTGTTGGCTTTCATCGCTACAGAATTTATCAGGTCACCTGGGTCGCTGTGTGCTTCGCCTACAGGAGTACGATTTCAATGTCACCTACAGGGCTGCAAAGAAGCATCAAGGCACCGATGCTCTCCCTCGCTACCCTCTGCCGAATCACGACGATTTACCATCACCTCTCCGTAATTGTGAGTGTCCCGAGTCTTGTTCATCGGCTTTACCCATCGTAATCCTCGATTGGCTAAGACACGACAGCCCATCTGTCCTTGCGTCCCACCAACGCATCGACCCACACTGCCGAACTATTCTCCAACGCATGGAAGATTCTTCATCACCTCCAAGCGCCCAACTTCGTCGACAACTTAACCGATTCAAGCTGCACAATGGGGCTTAACATCGCAACATTTATCGCATCGATGGCAACAAATGGGTCCCGGTCATACCACGTTCTCTGCAACGTGAGGTGCTCGAAGCCTTTCACGATCATGTGACGGCCGGTCATCTAGGCTACCACAAGACTTACAACAGAATATGAAGTCGCTGCTCCTGGCCCGGCCTGTCTTCAGCCGTTGCGAAGTGTGTTGCATCCTGTGTTCATTGTCAAAGCCGCAAACGACCAACAGCTCCTTCTGGCTCTTTACAACCTCTGCCTTGTCCCACTTCGCCTTTTGAAGTAGTTGGAATAGACTAGTACGGTCCTCTTCCCACGACTTCACATGGCAATCTTTGGATTGTAACGGCCATACATCATCTAACAAGCTATGCGGAGACAGCATCTCTACCATCCAGCACTGCTGCTGAAGTCGTCGATTTCTTTCTACACAACATTTTCTTACGCCACAGCGTTCCGCGCGTTCTCCTCAGTCACCGCAGCAGAGTGTTCCTCTCTTCTATCCTTACCGAAGTTCTGCGCGCCCCTAACACAATTTGCACGACAACCTCAAGTTACCATCCACAGACCAACAGCCTGACGGAGCGTTTTCATCATACCCTCTCCGACATGATTGCGATGTACATCCGCCCCGACCACACGAACTGGGATGCAATCCTGCCATTCGTGTCATTCACCTATACCATGGCTACGCAACATACTACCGGCTTTTCACCTTTTTTCTTCATCTATGGCTGTTCCCCAAGTTTCGTTCTTGATGTATCATTCGACTCCTGTACCCCCATCAGCTTCTTTTTTCGGAACAGTTTGGGTCTCGCCTCGCGGACTGCCGTCACTTCACCCCGCTTAACTCCGGCATCTCCCAGGACGCTCGCAAGTTTCGTTACGACTCGACCCACTGTGCTGTGACCTCTTTTCCTGGTGACAAAGGTCTTCTTTGGACTCCTGTGCGCGTTCCTGGCTTATGCGAAAAATCTCGCGCGCGTTCTATTCGAGCTCGAATAAGAATTTACAGTTCAAATGCAACACATATCCTCATTTAAATTTTAGAAGAATTTATGCTTTCATTAAATTGAAATTGCAGATAAACAGAATTCAATAAATTGAATATTTCTCTATGCAAACTAAATAAGTTCTGCAAAGTAAAACGGTTTGTTACATTAAAGTTAAATATATGGAGGTCTAATTGTACAAAATTGATTGATATAGGGGTTGATCGGATACAGGGTGTGCATATTCACACGCCTGCTTCCTTAGTCGTTACGTGCCGGTCTACATGGGCAATAAACCAAGCAACAATGTTAATCTTTTCGAACTGTTCATATATCGGTACAGTGCACTAGAATATTCTAGTACACTGTAATATCGGGAGCAGACCAAGAAGGTGATCTAAAACCTCCAGGCATATGGTGACTTTCTGTTCCAAAAGAAAAAAGAGGTAATAGTAATAACGTGTACAGTGGCATAGCAGAGTAAACAAACAAAGAAGTTGTCTTTTTAAGACAATGCTACATTTTTTTCCTAATTACAGCAGCCGTGCAAGGTGTTCTAGATCAGTTACAATATTTGAAAATTCATTGTGATCGGCCAGTCTGTTTCCCCTAGTGTTATAATGGCCTCATATTCTTGCAAAGTTAATCATATTACTCCTGTATCCTTACTACATTGAACTCCTGAAATGTTTCATCCCGGCCACTGCTCCTCATCCACCATGCTTTTTCTGCCTAAAAGTTCTCCAGGCAATTATATTTCCCTCCTCTCCCTATTATTCAGGCAGAGAAACTGAGATCCACATGGCCATCACAAACTAATTTTCACTTGCACATGCCCTGACGTTCAAAACATTGCAGTTGAGCTAGAAGCTAGAATGAAGCTAGAAGCTAGAGGGAAGCTAGAATTAGCACTAGTGAAATGTCGAGGTTGTTGGCAAAGGCGCCCACATGTGTGAGGCCACAGTTTATGCGAAGATAAAAGTTTTGAGAAAAATTATATAAATTTTGCAGTTGATATTGTTGCTTTATTAATGCTGCTCTTGCTTTAGTTATCCTTTTTTTAGTCACCATATGTGTTAAATGTCACAGCATTTGATATTATAGCATTGACAATACATCAGGGGGGTGGGGGTACCTCATCTGGATAGTTCATTTCTAATGCATACACTTTGCATGGCTTGTTTGCGTTGCCAACACCTACTGTATTACTTTGCAATTAAAACCTTCATAATTGTTTTTCAAACAAAAATAAAACAAGCAGTCTAAAAATGTTCCTTTGTATCATGCAATATAGTGCTCCTCTCACCTAAAGCTGCATGTCCTCGAGACACAAGTAAACAGCTACATGTTAGCTGCATAACCTCTTAAATTTGCAGCAATATCGAATATATTGAGATAAAAAAGATATCTTGGTGAACATATTGCTGCAGATGCTGACCAGCACATGAGTAGTGCTTCTTTTATTGCAAACATTTAATCACCTTGCAGAGAGTGTGTACCACTTAGATCACGATCATTTTATTGAGATATTTTTGTATTATTTGCATGTGGCAGAAGCAGGAAATAGTAAGCTGACTCTGCCTTAAAGCAAACATATGCATGAGAGAGCGCTTAAAGCATTACTTGTTCAAACCGAGGCTTTGGTGTCTAGACTTCACGACGAAGAGAGTAAAATGTGAGGTCACTTACCCTGTATTCTGAAACCATCTATAACTGGAAGCTTCATTCCACTGAGCTGAGCACAGTGCCACCCCTCAAATGAAGACGACGCTGTGTTTCACAGTAATTGACATCAAGTTTGATTAAAGCTAAGCAACCGCTTCTGTCAAGGAGCGGGGCTGCTGTGCACGTCACATGGCACAACTCACAAGTTAACCTCGGCAGCGACCATTACATCATTACCATCACACTACAATTCAAACACAAACTCTTTGCGCCCAAACGCCTCAGCCTTACCAATTGGGACAATTTTCGAGAGGCCCGCCAGATATCAGCTCCCACAAACATTCAAGACATTTCAGAATGGGTTCAGCAACTACACGCAGACGCCCAGACGCACACTACCACTCTGCCCCCCGAAACCGCTATCACTACGGTTGATTCCAAGCTTCTACACATGTGGGAAGCCAAACAGTCTCTTCTCAAACGGTGGAAGAGGCAACGGTTCAACCAAAAACTAAGACTCAGAATTGCCAAATTAGACCTTCAGATCCAGGAGTACTCCACACAACTGGCCTGCCAGCAGTGGGGCCAGGTATGTAAAAGCATGCATGACAAATTCGATAACAAGCGCACATGGCAACTCTTGCGACACCCATTAGACCCTACCACATCGCGCACACACCACAACCATAGCATAAACAAACTGCTACATGCACACAAAAACAATCTCAACGGATTCTTCGACGACCTGCGCCATAAACATCTGCCTCCCGCTCACAAGTATGACATGGCAAAATATACTGGCGAACCCAACGACCTACTTAGCGCCGCTATCACGGAAGCAGAGGTTCGCCATGCCCTCGCCACCCTGCGCACAATGTCAGCACCAGGCCCCGACCTTATTAACTATAAAATACTCCGCAATCTAGACGACAACTCTGTCACAGCCATCACGGCGTACTTCAATCACTGCTTTGACACTGGCACCCTCCCTAGTTCGTGGAAAGATGCCAGGGTAATTTTTATCCCAAAGCCAAACAAACCACTCAACACTTCTAATCTCAGGCCTATATCACTAACCTCTTGTCTAGGTAAAACACTCGAACACGTCATCCTCAACCGACTAAGTAAATACATCGAGGACAACAATCTTTGTCCATCAGAAATGGTAGGTTTTCGAAAATCTCTCTCATACCAAGATATCATGCTTCGAATGAAGCATGACATCATTACACCCAATAGCAGTCTAGATACGCAAGAAATTCTCAGTCTGGACCTCCACGGAGCCTTCAATAACGTTTCACATTCCGCCATCCTCCGAGAGCTTAATCTCATTGGGGTTGGCGGAAAGACATATGACTACATATGTACCTTCATATCCAACAGTACCGCAACGATACACATAGGCACAGAGCAATCCCTTTCATACGCTTTAGGTAGCTACGGCACGCCCCAAGGCTCAGTGCTGTCCCCTTTTCTTTTTAATCTTTCTATGATGCCGATGGCGCAAGCATTGCGGTCTATTCCCGATCTGAAGTTTTCACTATACGCCGATGACATCACTCTTTGGACGACTGGCGGCTCCGACGGAGAGATTCAAGACACTCTACAGGCCGCAGCAGACGCCGTCGTCGCTCATGCCGGGGCTATGAATCTCACATGCTCCCCTCAAAAATCCGAGCTACTTCTTCTGCCATCCCACCGGGGGGCCGGAAAACACATGTCTAGTATAGAGGTAATCCTAAACCACATCCCCGTTACTAGAGTGGACAGGCTCCGGGTGCTCGGTTTACACATTCAAAGAAACCGGCTCAACACATATACCCTACATACACTTCACACCACAGTCGATCACACCCTGCGTCTTCTAGGGCGTCTCCAATAAACATGGCGGACTAAAGGAGGCCGAACTTCTCCGCTTGATTCAGGCCTTCGTTATCAGTAAAATTACATTCGCAACACCATATCTACATTTCCTTAAATCAGAATCAGATAAGATCGACACTTTTTACGCAAAATATATAAATTTGCTCTGGGGGTCCCCATACGTACCTCCACTGAAAGGCTAATGCTTACTGGAACTTTCAACACACTTACTGAACTCACAGAAGCCCACCTCACATCCCAATATAGCAGACTTTCTAACACCGCAACAGGTCGACACATTCTACAAACTCTTTCTATCACTCCGGCACCCATCATCGAGACTAAATACATCATTCCACATCGCATACACGAGAACCTCTGCATCCCCCCACTTCCTAAAAACATGCACCCTGTGCATCACAAACAGCGCAGGAGGCAGTGAGCAAAGGCTCTCCAAAAACAATTCTCCACCTCTAAAGACGTGCTCTATATTGATGCCGTCGAATATGGGAACAGAAATCATTACGCAATATCAGTCATTAACTCTCACGGCCAGGTCGCTGCGGCCGCCTCCATTCCTGGCTCTTCCTCGGAGGAGGCGGAGGAAGCGGCCATAGCCCTGGCCCTCACAATTCCAAATTCATCAGTTATCGTTAGCGACTCCAAAGCAGCCATACATAACTTCGGAGCGGGTAGGGTCTCTAAGCCAGCTTGTTTTCTCCTCTTGGCCCATCCTTTCCATCAAACTGTGGCATTAATCTGGACTCCCACGCATGCGGGCCTTGCCGGAAACGAGGCGGCTCATGCCAGTGCCCGAGGATTTACAGTCCGGGCTCAGGCATCAGATGCGTTGGACCTCGCCACGGAGGAGGCGCCGTTTACAGCGCGGGATCGACTTATTGCTTAACACGACATCTGCACACACTACCGATTAGACCGCTTAACCTTTCCGACACTCATGGGCAAATCCCTGCGTAGGTGTGAAGTTCTGTGGCGACAGCTGCAGACTCGCACCTTTCCGTCCCCTTACCTGCTCCACTGCATTCATCCCGCCATTTACCTTTCTCCCTCTTGTAAATTCTGTGTCTCTCCCAGAGCAGACTTAAACCACGTCATGTGGGGGTGCCCTAAGCACCCACTTCCCTCTTTCCTCAAGCAATCATTATCTAGTGAGGAGCAGTGGGAGGCTGCCTTGCGCAGCTCCAGGCCCGATCTTCAGGAGGCAATCCTGGAGTGGGCTGAGAGGGTAAAGGAGGCCTACTTCAAGTAGTTCCTCCCCCCCTCTATTCCATTGCCCCCTTCCCTTTAAAGAGGGATAAATAATGTTTTTCATCATCATCATCGTCATCATCCTACTACATTTAAGCTCAGCCTTTCTGCTTTCTTACAGCATAGTTATTACAGATGGTACAAAACATTCCTTTGTACAGTTTCTATAATTCTTTGGGAAAACATCCATCGCCTCACTAAACAGGAATAGGCTCAATAGGTTCACTGGTATCATCTACAGTGTTTCCATCCAAGACCTATTGCTATTACAACGCATTACAGACACTCAGTGACGTAGCCTGAAATTTATTTCAGGGAAGGATTCTCCACTGGCCACTACCACTCCCCCTTCCCCATCACCTCTCGCACTGTATAAATGCGTGGAGGGTTTCACATCACACCAAGACAAACTCCCAGCACTCCCCGGACAGGAATGCTTTAGCAACGAGGATGCACATTTTTACGGTGCCAAAACAACTTTGCTTAACTTTTGAAAAAAGTTTTTCATTTCTAAGGCATGCAGTCACTACGCTTAAAATTATGCTATTATCCTTGTGCTGTTTTTAAAAATGATTATATTAAATATAACATTTTGTTTACAAATTGATGTATTTATATAATGTATATTATGACCTAGTTGGTACATTACTTAGGAAAGCGAACTGTGCTAAAAACATGACAGTGCTCTGTCTTGTGTCTTCTTGTTTGCAGCCCAGACTTGTTGCAGCCCAAGTAACAGTGGAGGTCAGCGTTATTTTCTTACCAGATTTTACCATTACCAGATTACCAGAAGAGAGCGGGCACTATTTTGCAAGTCACCTATTACTTAATTGCAGGCATTATGGGCATGCTGCCCTGACACCTGGCTATTCTAAAGACTGCAGAGCAGCAAGCACAGCACATGCTATGACAGGGTAGGTGAATCTCAGCTAAGGCAACTGGCCACGGCCATCTGGTGTTGAGCGATCTAGCAGTGATGAGACTATGTTCCATAGTTTTTTCACTTAAGTTCATTCTTGACGCCCTTAATGCGCATCACTACCCTAGCCTCCTTACCGTATCCACCTCCCCACTCCCTGGAGCTCTCTGAAACTCTTTTCAGCTAATCACTGTCGCACTTTTCAACATTCACGGGGTTGTTGAACGACACAGCATTCTCTAACATTCCTATATTTATGTTTCTGTGTGGACATCGAAGCCATCCACCTAGCTCCCCTCTCACCTGTTTGTTGTGGCGGCTTCTTAGCTTCCCTGGTCCAGCACCCCTTCCTCGAAATAAATTGCCGCGCGCAAATCAACATTCTGTCGGCCTTTCTTTCTTGTCCCGTTTTCTCTCCATTTTTTCATTCTTAGCAGTGTGTAAAAACTAGCCTGAGAGCAAGCTCTTCTGAAGTTTATTAACATAATGAAAGTCATCATCATCATCATCATCATCATCATCATCATCATCAGCCTAGTTACGCCCACTGCAGGGCAAAGGCCTCTCCCATACTTCTCCAACTACCCCGGTCATGTACTAATTGTGGCCATGTTGTCCCTGCAAACATCTTAATTTCATCCGCCCACCTAACTTTCTGCCGCCCCCTGCTACGCTTCCCTTCCCTTGGAATCCAGTCCGTAACCCTTAATGACCATCGGTTATCTTCCCTCCTCATTACATGTCCTGCCCATGCCCATTTCTTTTTCTTGATTTCAACTAAGATGTCGTTTACCCGCGTTTGTTGCCTCACCCAATCTGCTCTTTTCTTATCCCTTAACGTTACACCCATCATTCTTCTTTCCATAGCTCGTTGCGTCGTCCTCAATTTCAGCAGAACCCTTTTCGTAAGCCTCCAGGTTTCTGCCCCATATGTGAGTACTGGTAACACACAGCTGTTATACACTTTCCTTTTGAGGGATAGTGGCAACCTGCTGTTCATGATTTGAGAATGCCTGCCAAACGCACCCCAGCCCATTCTTATTCTTCTGGTTATTTCAGTCTCATGATCCGGATCCGTGGTCACTACCTGCCCTAAGTAGATGTATTCCCTTACCACTTCCAGTGCTTCGCTACCTATCGTAAACTGCTGTTCTCTTCCGAGACTGTTAAACAATACTTTAGTTTTCTGCAAATTAATTTTCAGACCCACCCTTCTGCTTTGCCTCTCCAGGTCAGTGAGCATGCATTGCAATTGGTCTCCTGAGTTACTAAGCAAGGCAATATCATCAGCGAATCGCAAGTTGCTAAGGTATTCTCCATCAACTTTTATCCCCAATTCTTCCCACTCCAGGCCTCTGAATACCTCCTGCAAACATGCTGTGAATAGCATTGGAGATATCGTATCTCCCTGTCTGACGCCTTTCTTTATAGGGATTTTGTTACTTTCTTTGTGGAGGACTACGGTGGCTGTGGAGCCGCTATAGATATCTTCCAGTATTTTTACATATGGCTCATCTACACCCTGATTCCGTAATGCCTCCATGACTGCTGAGGTTTCGACTGAATCAAACGCTTTCTCGTAATCAATGAAAGCTATATATAAGGGTTGCTTATATTCTGCACATTTCTCTATCACTTGATTGACAGTGTGAATATGGTCCATTGTTGAGTAGCCTTTACGGAATCCTGCCTGGTCCTTTGGTTGACAGAAGTCTAAGGTGTTCCTGATTCTATTTGCGATTACCTTAGTAAATACTTTGTAGGCAACGGACAGTAAGCTGATCGGTCTATAATTTTTCAAGTCTTTGGCGTCCCCTTTCTTATGGATTAGGATTATGTTAGCGTTCTTCCAAGATTCCGGTACGCTCGAGGTTATGAGGCATTGCGTATACAGGGTGGCCAGTTTCTCTAGAACAATCTGACCACCATCCTTCAACAAATCTGCTGTTACCTGATCCTCCCCAGCTGCCTTCCCCCTTTGCATAGCTCCTAAGGCTTTCTTTACTTCTTCTGGCGTTACCTGTGGGATTTCGAATTCCTCTAGGCTATTCTCTCTTCCACTATCGTCGTGGGTACCACTGGTACTGTATAAATCTCTATAGAACTCCTCAGCCACTTGAACTATCTCATCCATATTGGTAACGATATTGTCGGCTTTGTCTCTTAACGCACACGTCTGATTCTTGCCTATTCCTAGTTTCTTCTTCACTGTTTTTAGGCTTCCTCCGTTCCTGAGAGCCTGTTCAATTCTATCCATATTATAGTTTCTGATGTCCGCTGTCTTACGCTTGTTGATTAACTTAGAAAGTTCTGCCACTTCTATTCTAGCTGTAGGGTTAGAGGCTTTCATACATTGGCGTTTCTTGATCAGATCTTTCGTCTCCTGCGATAGCTTACTGGTTTCCTGTATAACGGCGTTACCACCGACTTCTATTGCGCACTCCTTAATGATGCTCATGAGATTGTCGTGCATTGCTGCAACACTAAGGTCCTCTTCCTGAGTTAAAGCCAAGTACCTGTTCTGTAGCTTGATCCGGAATTCCTCTAGTTTCCCTCTTACCGCTAACTCATTGATTGGCTTCTTGTGTACCAGTTTCTTCCGTTCCCTCCTCAAGACTAGGCTAATTCGAGTTCTTACCATTCTATGGTCACTGCAGCGTACTTTGCCTAGCACGTCTACATCTTGTATGATGCCAGGGTTCGCGCAGAGTATGAAGTCGATTTCATTTCTAGTCTCACCATTCGGGCTCCTCCACGTCCACTTTCGACTAATCCGCTTGCGGAAAAAGGTGTTCATTATCCGCATATTATTCTGTTCTGCAAACTCTACTAATAATTCTCCTCTGCTATTCCTAGAGCCTATGCCATATTCCCCCACTGACTTGTCTCCAGCCTGCTTCTTGCCTACCCTGGCATTGAAGTCGCCCATCAGTATAGTGTATTTTGTTTTGACTTTACCCATCGCCGATTCCACGTCTTCATAAAAGCTTTCGACTTCCTGGTCATCATGACTGCATGTAGGGGCATAGACTTGTACCACCTTCAATTTGTACCTCTTATTAAGCTTCACAACAAGACCTGCCACCCTCTCGTTAATGCTATAGAATTCCTGTATGTTACCAGCTATTTCCTTATTAATCAGGAATCCGACTCCTAGTTTTCGTCTCTCTGCTAAGCCCCGGTAACACAGTACATGCCCGCTTTTTAGCACTGTATATGCTTCTTTTGTCCTCCTAACCTCACTGAGCCCTATTATATCCCATTTACTACCCTCTAATTCCTCCAATAACACTGCTAGACTCGCCTCGCTAGATAGCGTTCTAACGTTAATCGTTGCCAGGTTCAGATTCCAATGGCGGCCTGTCCGGAGCCAGGTATTCTTAGCACCCTCTGCAGCGTCACAGATCTGACCGCCGCCGAGGTCAGTTGCTTCGTGGCTGCTGGGGACTGAGGGCCGGGGTTTGATTGTTGTATTCATATAGGAGGTTGTGGCCAAGTACTGCACCAGGGTGGCCAATCCTGCTCTTGTGAGAGAGTGCGTTACCGGTTCTGGTCACCGGGATCAGGCCGCACTCCAGGCCTGTTTGTGCAATTTTCTCAACACACGTTTTTTTTTTGTATTTTCCGGTGGAGAATTGCGCTGCACCGGGATTTGAATCACGGTCCTTTTGCACTGGAGACGGATACTCTACCGTCCCCGCAGGAGTTAAATTAAAAATTGGAGAATGGGGTTTTGCGTGACAAAACCACTTTCTGATTATGCACGCCTTAGTGGAGGACTCCGAAAATTTCGACCACCTGGGGTTCTTTAACGTGCACCAAATTCTAAGTACACGGGTGTTTTCGCATTTCACCCCCATCGAAATGCGGCCGCCGTGGCCGGGGTCCGATCCCGCGACCTCGTGCTCAGCAGTCTAACACCATGACCACTGAGCAACCACGGCGGGTCCCGCAGGAGTTCTACGCCTCATTTAACCTACAGTGGTGCCCAATTTGATCAGTCAAGGTGGGCCAATCTGAGCTCGGTTATACAGCATGGATGGCACTCGGCTAGAGAACCTGGTATTTATGACCTGCACATGTGTGGCCACACATAATTGAGGATATATAATTTTTTTCTTTTAGGAGGGTTTCCGTACAGTGATAAAATGAAGGAAAAGACATTAAAAAAAAGGAACATAACTTGTGATTTGAACTCGTAATCCTTCAATGTTGCCCGGAAAGGTAGCTCAGTCGGTTGGTTCGTCAAGCCAGCGGTTACTTTCAAGCGCCATAGCTCCTGCTCCGAGCATCATACTTATGTGGAAAGGGGCTGGTGTTGTCCGCGACAGTCGATTTTGGTTGGAAGGCATAATTTCTTGGAAAAATGGCCGCCAGAGGAGCAGCGTGAACTCGAGCGGCTTTAGAGACTAGGAAAACTGCCTTAAAGTATTTAGACTTACGGGGAAGCTTCGTTAACAAACTATAACACGGCAATCAGCACTCGAATATAATTATAACCCTAATAATAATTGTAAATATTCATCTCATCTATAGGATCTAAAGCGCGCGCTGTTTCTTGCCTCTGCGTGTAGTAGTTAAGAGAGCCAGTTTAAGGGCGGAGAAGAGGGAAGGAAAAGAAAGCAAACTTGCAGCGCCGTGGTTTTAAGGCGCAACCGTGGTAGAGAAACGGAAAGGCGATATAAGCATGCGTGGCCATGATACGCACACGACAAACTGCCTTACAATATTTAGACTTGAGGGGAAGCTTCGTTAACAAACTATGACACGGCAATGAGCACTCGAATACGACGAGAGAAATAATTGAGACGTGGAAAATTCCCTTGAAATAAATCTGGTTTGCGAGACAAATGCTTGTATGTATTGAATCTCTTAAAAGATGAGGGGGGAAATATGCGCTCACCGAGAGGGCATCGTCAGCACGAGACCACCACCAGGCTCCTTACGGGGATGTGGAGAGCTTCGCGGCCGGAACGAAGCCTCCCCTCTCCGCCGGCCAGGCGTGGAAAACGCGCTTTCCGATCGCTCAAGGTTGCGCAGGAATAGTATAGTTCTAGCGTCTAGGAAAAGCTTTAACAGGTGCGAGGACGGCACGCATAGCGTGGGAAGCTAGCCGCCGGAATAGCTATCTTCTGGAGCTATTCTATATTATATTATATTATACTTCGAGAGCTATGACTGATGCTTTTCTATATATATGTATTCATCTCATCTATGCGATCGCATGCGCGTGCTGTTTCTTTGTCTCTGCGTGTAGTAGTTAAGAGAGCCAGTTTAAGGGCGGAGAAGAGGGAAGGAAAGGAAAGCAAACTTGCAGCGCCGTGGTTTTAAAGCGCAACCGTGGTAGAGAGACGGAAAGGCGATATAAGCATGCGTGGCCATGATACGCACACGACAAACTGCCTTACAATATTTTGACTTGAGGGGAAGCTTCGTTAACAAACTATAACACGGCAATCAGCACTCGAATATAATTATAACCCTAATAATAATTGTAAATATTCATCTCATCTATAGGATCTAAAGCGCGCGCTGTTTCTTGCCTCTGCGTGTAGTAGTTAAGAGAGCCAGTTTAAGGGCGGAGAAGAGGGAAGGAAAAGAAAGCAAACTTGCAGCGCCGTGGTTTTAAGGCGCAACCGTGGTAGAGAAACGGAAAGGCGATATAAGCATGCGTGGCCATGATACGCACACGACAAACTGCCTTACAATATTTAGAATTGAGGGGTAGTTTCGTTAACAAACTATAACACGGCAATCAGCACTCGAATATAATTATAACCCTAATAATAATTGTAAAGAAAGTCAGAGTCAATGGAAAGTAAAAGAAGAAAAAAATATGTGGGGGGGAGTGTTTCTTATGAGTTTTCTAAGCAAGCAAGTTGCAATACTTTTGGAATGCTTTCCTTCTGCACAGTGTGGTCGATGATTCAGGGAAGTACCAGAAATTAGAAGCTCTTCGACGACACGATGGACTGCTTGTCGCATTTTTTCTGTGTAGAATTTTAACATTCATCTCCCCTCAGTAGTTACGCTTAACAGAATCTGGAATGAGGTAGAGAGGCACCATGGGTGGGGCCACAATGTTCTACCTGCTACAGGCACTGGGCAGCCTCTTTCTCCTACTTTTCACAGCAAAAGCGGTGCACTCCTTGTGCCCATTTGGCACAACGAGCGTGGTCCTAAACATAGCAGTCCTAAACATTAGATTCAGGGGAGAGGGGTTCTACAGGTGAATTTTTTTTCATCACATCTGTGTTTGCGCCTCAAATAGCAGCAAGGTGAGGCTGCACATCTCTTATCCACTAAGTATCTCATCAGTGGTGCACTTCGTGTGCACAACCAGTGATTGGCACAAAGCAAGGGCTGATCATTCTTCACAGAACAATAAAGTTATGATTTTTTCAACAAAGAAAAATGTGAAGTTGCTTGAGACAGTGTTTTGCATGCTTGTCGATTTTGCCTTCAACAAAGCTGTTTCCTGCTCCCGTAATCACTATGTGCCTCTCATAGGCATGTATACCTGGCAAGAGCAGCGATGTGGATGAATTTGTGTGTTCACTTCAAAAATGCATTGACACTGGCCATGAATGAAACTAAGGCGTCCAGAAATTACTGGAACCTTACTATGTACAATACTCAATAGCCTGTAGGGTTACACCTCTTGAAACAGGCTTTCTTAATTGCCCGCTTGCTAATGCATCCGTGTCGTGTAGCATGGTCGTGTAGGCGCTGTTAATCTCCCAGACTATTGGTCAATGCGCATTGGGTGCCTATGTGATCTATGTATGCGCGGCACTGCGTGTTTGCACTAACTCTGACAAATAAGGAGTGCTGAAAGCAGTGCTGTGCTGTTTCTGTTAACTGCTTGGTCCACTTGTTTTGTTTACAAACTCACCTGAATATTTGCTGTTGTGACGTAAATTTGCCCATTCTATTTACAAAGATACCATGCATTAAATTGCTGGTCGTCTATGGTTTCTTTATAATTTTGCTGCAAAATCTTAGCCTCAAGTAAACTTTACTCTCGTAACGCACTTGTATGTTCCAACGAATTGTTAGTTTACATGCAAAACATGGTGGTGGTAACAACTTTATTGAAAATCCGGCAAATTCGTGGCCTGGGCCTAGGCCGCTCTCGAGTAGGTCCAAAGATCCTGTCTCCTCGCCGCTTCACGGGCTTGCTGGATGGCCCATAGTTGATCTTGGAGGTTTGAGTTTCGTAGCGCGGCCGCCCACCGCGCCGCAGCTTTGTCTGGAGGCACTGCATTTCCTCTGCCTATAACCTCACATTCCCAGAGAATGTGTCTAAAATGCGTGAACCCTGCCGCATAGTTTGCAGGTATCGTCTGAATAGATGTCTGGATATATCCTCCTGAGATGAACGGGATTGTGGAAGGTCTTGATTTGTAAATGCCTCTGGTCTACCGCTTGGGCCCTGTCGAGGGGTTACGGTGAATAAACACGCCTGGAGTTTTAATAAAATTTTGAAATGTCACAGTACCTGGTCATTCTGTCCCTCTCTGTCCGTGCCTCCGTTAGATTTCCGACCCCCAAAGAGGATCCTTCTACGCATGGGGTAATTATATTTTGGGAGACGAAAATAATTTTGCCCGCCGTGGTTGCTTAGTGGCTATGGTGTTGAGCTGCTGAGCACGAGGTCGCGGGATCGAATCCCGGCCACGGCCGCCGCATTTCGATTGGGGTCAAATGCGAAAACGCACATATGCTTTAGACTTAGGTGCACATTAAAGAACCACAGGTGGTCTAAATTTCTGGCGTCCACCACTATGGCGTGCCTCATAATCAGATCGTGGTTTTGGCACGTGAAACGTCATAATTTTTTTAAGAAACTAATTTTAAGCTTCGGTGCAAAAGTTCAGATTCTATGCTGTGCTCCTGTCATTTTATCTGTATTTTCTCATTGCTATTATATGCTGGTTCATCATGTCCAATATAATTATTATTTGCCAAAAGGCAAATCTCGCATGCAGAACATGAAGGAAGCTTGTATGTTTGACAATTTGATTTATGCATAAATACCTTGAATACTTGCTGTGGCTGCCTAAGTGATTGTCTGATTGACATGCTCACTGAGAGAAATGAATTGGCCGATGTAATTTGTATGGTTTGTAAGAAGACACAATGTTCTTGCGTAGTTGTCTTGTTTGTCTGCCTTTAGCATTTATTCATGACCTGTGAAATCTGTAAAATAACTCATCTATTAGCCTGAGTGGATATTTAGCGCACAAACTGCTTTCCTTTGTGAAAGTAGGTTGTTTATTTAGTATCATGATATTTTGTTATTTTTCTTTGGTTTACTAAAAAAACGTCTTGTGTGTTTTGTTAGGTGGGTAACTTATGCAGCAGTTCATTGAGCAGCTCTACAAGTAAGCTTATGCATTCCACTCATCTTTGTGTATTCGAGTTGGAGCAACAAACAGATTCACAGGAAGATGTAAATAGTGAAGTCGAATAAAGAATGCTTTTTGCTGGAGCCAATGTTGTGACAAACTCATCTTTGTCAACTAGTCGTCTTGTTGAAACACTGGCTGCAGCCAGAGGCCTCCCTTGTTTAGCTGATGTTGATCACTTGTAGAACAATCACTACTGTAAAAATAAACAGGCTATAGAATAAATTTTATGTACAGTAAGGTTTCAACATTTTCTGTTAATAACTCACGGAATAAAACCATTAAAAATCTTCAAAGCTCAAAAAGGCTTGCATTCAAGTGTAATACTGCAAGCAGAAAAGCAAAGTATTCAGGCAGCTGTCCTCTTGAAGCTTTACTTCACAATCGCAGCAGGCTAGCAAGCACCAAGCATGAAAGAATAAAAAACGCATTTGCACTTTTCGTCTTACGAAATTTACTGTGCTTTTACAGAAATGAAAATCACTGAAAAGGAAGTGGGTGTTTACGCTGAGATATGAGCACGTAATCTGTAAGCCTCGTAAGCTTATGTCAAGTAAAACAACATGAAATCCTGAGAGATTGAGCTTTTTAATTACACGTGTTATAATAGGAACACCAACCTTCTTCAGGATGATAAAAGCACTGTAGATCAAGGTTCTCCACGCAGTGGAAACATTGTTAAATCAGTTAAGATGTGAATGTGGGCAAGCTGGTAACAAGTTTCTAACTTGCTAAAGCACATTATTGTCCTCATCGAACTAATAACTATAGTTTCTTGTACATGTGTCTTGATCACATTCAGCACAACATTATGCATTTTTATATTTATTTTTAGCCCCTCAATGGATTCAAGATGCTAGATACCTATGTTGAACTACAAAGTGCTTGCCACTAGAAAAGACAAGAAGTCAGTTCCTGTGTTAGAAATACTTATTATTAGAGAAAATATTATTATTAGTAGGAACATTAACCATGTCTTGAAGTTTTCATCCTGCTCATTTTACAGTTGAAGCTAGCTTGCTTCTCAGGTTACTTGTGCTTAGAATCAAAGCACAACAAACAGATGAATGGCTTGCCGGGGCGTTATCCACAGAAAACGGTCACTTTTCTCACTCTCAACGTAGTGTTTGGGCTGCTGCTGGTACTGTTGGCCGCATAGCAGCCAGTGCAGTGCCCCTGAGTGTCCTGTGCCGATGTGCCAGTGTTTCTTAGCATGTGGACACTCCTCCCACGAGTTTCTTCGATGTTGTCTTGACGAGGGCCGAACAGTGAATGAGGCAGTTCATCTTGAAATTTTATAATTGGCGTAGGGTTTCTTTCAAGCATGACACGAATGTTCCACGCGTTTATGATGGCATTTCCAACAAGCAACTGCACAGCTACCTTTCTCTACCACTTGAGTCCTTTTCTAAGACAATTGTGGTATAACGTCATTTGCTCACTATGGTCGACGCGTTTTTTGCTGCACTGTAATCGAGAACGGCCTTATGTTGCATGATTTGTGCGCCGTCCCTTGTTTTCTTCCCACTGTCCTCCAAGGTTGCTTTATATTTGGCGATAGATGTGAGTATCAGAACAGGCCTCTTGTCCATCCACTTCAGTGTCTTCACTCCATTTTTGGACTGAAGTCCGGTAACACTGCCATTTGCAACCTCTACTTCAGTGACACCTTTTGGCAGCCCTTTCCTCACTGAGCGAACTGTGCCACAAATGAAAGTGTCTTCCTTTACAAGGCGAAGAGTGAGCGGCAAGCTCATGTAGAAGTTGTCTACGTACAGCGGGCATACGACTTCCTTGTAATTTTGCAGAAGTTTCAAGCATACATCTTCGGCGTGTCCGATGCCAACTGTTCAGTGACACTTTCCGGCATATACATCAACCTTTAGCCTTTGACCCTCTTTGGTACATGCCTTGAACAGCCTGACTCTGTAAGAACGAAATCTGCCAAGCCATGGCACTATTCCACCTTTCCCGTCTCAAGCACGGTGGCAAAAATTTTGGATCAATTTCTGTACCAGAGGATGGATCTTAAAGACATGATCCTGCAACTCTGCAACCAGTTAATTATCCGCAAAATTCCAGAACCTCAAAAGTAGGGAAAAGGCGGACACGGCTCATATTTTGACGAACCAGTTCAGCACCACACAGGTTACTTTTTGCCCAGTAGTGACTCAGATAGGAAGATGGACGAGATCAATACAAATTGGTATTCCAACAAATGCTTTCTTTTGTTGAAGATTGGTTTCCATCCAACTTTTCAACTGTGATTTAGATTTGGGAGTAGGAAAAAGGAGGAGACCAATACAAATCAGTATTCGAATGAATGCTTTCATTTCTTTGGCATTGGTTTCCGTCCAATTTTATTGCGAAGCAATATTACTTTAGGTCGCACTTCAGCCCGTTCCGTGGCGAGGCGTTGGTAGGCACCATTGACCTTTAGCGTGACCTCGCTGCGTGACGTCACACCACGTGACTTAGAGTGACGTCACACCAGCTGTGTAAAAACGGTGCCCCATCTCACGCCGTCGCGAGGCGAGGCGGTAGCCACTAACGGCGGCCTAACTCCCGCTCCTCTCACCAGGGGCGCTACGGTCGGTGTGACGTCACACCAGCTGTGTAAAAACGGGGCCCCATCTCACGCCGTCGCGAGGCGAGGCGGTAGCCACCAACGGCGGCCTAACTCCCGCTCCTCTCACCAGGGGCGCTACGGTCAGAGTGGCGTCACACCAGCTGTATAAAACAGCTCCGGTCCTCTCGCCAAGGCAGTCATACAGCCAGATGTTACGATGGTGCCTACGAACAAGGCAGCTCGGCAGAATGCAAAGAGGAAGCATCAGCGAGCTACGGAGACGGAAGAAGAACGAGAAGAACGACTTTCTAAGCGGCGTGCCCAGTATGCAGCTCGGCGACAACGTGCAACCTCCTCTGTGGAAACAGCAGAAGCAAAGGAAGAAATTATGAGTTTGCCCGACAGTGAGTCTCCATCTACTAGTTCAGAACACTGGAATGCGACTAAACGGCAGAGGCGTGTCCAAGAAACCCCGGAACAGCGGCAGCAGCGGCTCGAGAAGGAACGTTCGTTTCGAGAGAAGGAAAACGAAAAGCGAAGAAAACAGCGTGCAGAAGAAACACCCCAGCAGAGATAAGAGCGTTCGAAGAAAAGACAGGAGAAATCTCTCACCAAGGCTGGCCCGACTCAACCCGAAGGACACATTGCAGTAGAACGACGTGAAGAACATGCGAGAAGAGTAAAGGAGTTTGAGACGGCAACGCGTGAATTCAACAGAAGCTTTACTAACAACCCGTTCGGCTAAGCGTGTACAGTGTGTGACCGGTTGTGGCATAGGGACAAACTTACGCCGGTGAGTGCTCTCATGTTTCCCACATTGCTTAAGGCTTACCCGGACTGGAAAGAAGAGACTTTAGCAGGTGCCGTGATGTGCAATACATGCAAGAATAGCCTTAAAGAGGAAAAGATTTCTTTGTACAGTGTTTCTAATGGCTATAGATACCCGCCGATGCCAGAAGAGCTACCGCGTTTGAACCCAGTTGCCGAGCGGCTTCTGTCTCCGCGTATACTGTTTGTACAGATTCTGAGACTAATGAATTGGAAGAACGGTCAGTACGGTATCAAGGGACCAATCGTGAATGTGCCGGTAGAGACTGACCATATGTTGAAGCAGTTGCCCAGAGACGTGGATGATCAACAGCAAATATTTGTGAATATAAAGAGACGCCGCTTTACTAAGACCGTGTACCTAGCCGATGAGGTTTCACGTGAACAGTTGCTGCCCTGGGTAGAGGTACTGCAAAATTCTCCATTGTATAAACACTATGACATTAAGATCAACCTCGCCAAGGTAAACAACTTGATTGATATGGCACAAGACAATGAAATGGAGTTGGAGGAGTGTGGTGGTGATGACGACGAAGGTGATCCCATGTCAGAGGCAGTTGTATTAACAATGGATCAACACACTATAGTGTATGACGAACAAGCAACTCTGAGTCCTGTGGTAACAATGGCTCTCGGCGAAGGTCAGAAGCCTATAAGCATTCTGTACGACACGCATGCTGAGGAGCTGCCGTTTCCACAGATCTACCTCGGTCATGCAAGATGCATTAAACCTGAGGCTAGGCCTACAATCCTGACCATGGCATCGTCCGAGATTAGAAGAAGTGATAGACGAGGAGCTCTACCGATGCATGTTTTCTATATGGCTATGAAGGTAATTCGACACCGTGTGTGCGATAACCTGAATACCATGTTTAGGAACAAACGAGGCATCGATACGTTGACCAGAGGTGATGTAGAGAATCCTGAGAAAGTGGAGAATCTCATTGAGAGAGTCATGTGATTTATGAAGGGTGTACCGCATATTATACAGTATTGGCATACCCGTAAAGCCGAACTGTTTGCGATGATTCGTCAATTGGGCAAACCAACGGCATTCCTGACTCTTTCGGCATCGGAAGTACACTGGCCGCGGCTTCTCGAATTACTGAAGAGCTTGAAGGCAACCCCCATCTGATATTGGTATATATGAACATGAGATGAATAGCTACTTTGCTGCAGTCTTGGTGAACGAAGATCCGGTGGTTTGTGCCGTGTACTTTGAACATATGGTTCGGGTACTTATGCAAATCCTCTGCAATAAGCGGCTTAGCCCATTTAAGCCTAACCACGTGGTTGAATACTTCAAACGCATTGAATTTCAGCATCGAGGCAGTGCTCATGCTCACCTTCTACTTTGGCTAAACGATGCGCCAAACGAAGAGGTCCCCAACAACGACATGCCGGAGACGGTAGCGCTGGCCGAACGACTGCTTTCACTGAATCACGATGCTTTGAGTAGGCCTAGAAGCCAACGACACGAACATACTCATACGTGCTGTAAGGGTAACAGGAAGAATTGCCGATTTAATTACCCACTGTGGCCGATGCCTTGTACCAAATTGTTGACACCGTTGGTTGCCCCGGACAAGGAAGCAGATCCCGAGGGTGCTAAACGATTCGAAGTACTGAAGGAAAAGCGAGATGCGCTTCATGAAGCCTTAAACACAACGATTTACGACATGTACGAATCAATGTGAGAGCAGCACGGCATTGAAGACTTTGAGCAGTACGAAAAGGTTATCCGGACTGGACTTTCACGGCCTACCATGCTGTTAAAGCAAGATTTAGACCAATGTAACATCAACGCCTTCAATCCTTGGATAGCCGAAGTGCTAAACTCGAACATGGATTTGCAAATCATTCTGGATGTATATGCCTGCGCTGCCTACGTAGTCGAGTACGTGAATAGGGCTAACCGCGGTGTATCGTCTCTTAGCAGAGCCATTAAGAATGTGATTGCCGAAGACCCAGAGGCTCAACTGTCTTACGAACAGGCGTTGCGAAAACTGGGTGTACACATGCTGAATGCCATCGAGATGTCTGCCCAAGAAGCTGCCTGGATGCTACTTCAGTTTGGAATGAGCCAAACAAGCACAGATGTAATCTTTGTGAACACTGTATGGCCGGAAGAACGGGTCAGAAGTAGGAAAAGCGGACGCGAAATGGATGCTGAACACTTGGAATTAACCAGCACTGATATATGGCGAAAGAGCGCTGTGGAAAAGTATGAAGAACGCCCCCCTGAATTGGAGCACGTCATGCTCGCAGAGTTTATGAAAGATTACAACATCAACAAGATGACCAAGCGAAGAAAAACGGCAATACTTCGGTGCCGGGACTATGGTATAAACGATGTCGTCAACTACAAACGAGAGCACGTGATGTACTTACCATTTAGAAGGGAGAACGACTTTCTGGATGGCAATGCATTTGAAAGTGTCTTTGACGAGAACAAAGAAAGAATCATGGAGGTGAAAAGCAAGTATAACAGTGGAGTTACGAAGGCTGAACTACTGGAATACATTCGTGACATCAATGATCAGAATGGCCAAGAGGTGTCATCCACAAGTGTGCAGGAAGAAGACGAAAACAAGGATGGGGTAAGCGAACGAACTCGTGCTAGGCTGGTCGAAGAGAACGACGACACGGACATTGTACCAGAAAGCACAGTTACAAGCGTCGTCGTGGCTGCAATGTGCCCAGGCGTGAAGAAAAGGGAAGACTGTATGCCTTTGGATGAATTCTACGCAAGAATGAAAATGACCAACCATCGCCAAAGAATGTTAATCGAAAAGGTTATAAATCGCGCCACCAATGAGGACGCCAAGCCTCTTAGAATCTTCTTCACTAGACCGGCCGGGTGCGGCAAGACCTTCACTCTCCGTTTAATTATGGATGTCTACAATCGGTACTGTAAAAGTCGAAAGATTGGTTACGGAGATGGTGAAATATCGGGAGTAAACGCCTACATAGCGTGCGCCACAACCGGTAAGGCTGCCGTTGCACTTAATGGTATAACTGTGCACTCACCCTTCAAGATCGTCATGACATCAGGCCGTGAAGACAAGGGCCTTTCTGCCTCGGATCTGAACACATTTCGAACCCTGTTCAGAGGAGTGAGATGTATCATTATCGACGAGGTCAGCATGTTATCTTCGGACCTGCTTCGACAAGTGGACCGGCGGCTTCGTGAAATAAGGCCGGACAGGATGTTGGAACCCTTTGGGGGCTTCGATATCATTCTATGTGGAGACATGAGGCAGCTGCCGCCCGTTAGAGCATCCGAGGTGTACAAGCGACCAAAGTCATGTGGAGCCGTGTATAACACAGATGTTCTACCGTGGCATCACCTGGAATACTTACCCCTAACCCAAGTTGTCCGCCAAAGCGACGCAGTCTTCTCAACTCTCTTAACCAAGATTGGCGATGGCGAAGTGTTGGAGGACTTTGAAGTTAAACTACTGGAATTTAGATTTATAGACCCGGAGGATAATGCAGCGCAGCGTTACGACGCAGTTCGTCTGTGTGGTTGCCCGTGAAAGTCGAAACAAAGTAGAACATCTAGCGAGAGACTTGGTAATTGGCCACAGGTCACAAGAGGAGAAAGATTTGGCTAAACGATCATTGGAAACCTTTAGTCGAGTTGAGACGGGCTACTTGCCTTCACTAGTCGTCTTGTGTGTGGAGCAACTGTACATGTTGATACACAATTTAGATATTACAGACGGATTAGTGAATGGTATGGTAGGGACACTCAAGCTGATTGAATATGATGCACAGGAAGAACCATGCAGAATTTGACTACGTTGTCCACTTGGAGTTGACCTCATAGCTAAGGCAAAGCTTGCACAGCGCGGGTGCGGTCGTCATATAAACAGCTGGATACCCGTAGATTTGGTGTCCATGCAGTTTCAACTGAAGGGAAAATTAGTAAAGCACATGTCAGTTAAGCGGACACAGTTTCCTTTGATACCTGCCAGCGCCATGACCATACACAAGTCTCAAGGAGGAACCTCCGATGCTGTCGTGTATGAGTACGCATCAAACCATCCACAGAAACTTGTCTATGTAGCCCTGAGTAGGGCTACAAGTCTAGGAGGGCTGTATCTTACCAACAAGGAAAGATGCCATAAGTTTACACACAGAGGGCCTAATGCAGACAGGTTCCTCAAAGCGGACTTTGAGCGTTTAGAGAGACATAGGCTAGACACTGCGTTTAATCGATGTGAGCAATTGGTGGCGAACAGCACGATTACAGTGGCCACACTGAACGTTAGATCACTCGATGCTCATAAACAGGAAATAGCCATGGACTCATTGCTTATGTCCGCTCATGTCTTAGTCTTTCCTGAAACTGGATATTACCCAGGCGAGTGTCCTTTGGATATGCGTGGTTTCAACTTTGTGGGTGCAGCCAGACGTGTTGACCAGACTAGAAATGCAGGAGTGGCTATATATGTAAGACAACCTCTGCAAGCTACCGTTGTGACGCCTCCAGTACCGACGGAACAAGGAGAAGCACTGTGTATAGCAATTTCTGCCTTGGACTTAGTTGTGGCTGGTGTTTACATCTCGCTCCAAACAGGAAATGATGCTGCTCTTAACATCTTGGCCAATGGTCTACCGGAACGAACTGACAGAAGAATGCTCGTCTGTACAGGAGACTTCAACAATGATCCTACAAGAGACCCATCGTTCATCGAAGCCCACGACACCAGATATTTCCTTGACCTATGCCCACTACAGCCAAAGTCTACAACTCAGTGGGGAAGCAGTTTAGATTTAATCATGTACAGACATTCTGACAAATATGTAATAAGTGATGTACAAACCAAAAGTCATTACTTCACAGATCACCAAAGCGTATTTATAGGTTTAAATAAAAGATGAAACAAAGTAACACGTGTGTGTCGTCATTCTTTACTACGACTTGGTAAAAACTCCGGCGTTGGGCATCGGGTGCCATTTACAAGATGAAATTCAGCTAAAAACGCGCGTGGTAGTTGACGTTCTAGAGATAATCGCACAACTCTACTAATACGTGATGACAGACCCAGGGCCCACGATGCTCGATTACTACTACATCAATAAATACGCCTATCAGAAGTTGCTCGAACATCGGCGCGCCAAGGGAATCGACGACTTTAAGTTTTTCGGCGACGACGCCGTAACGTGGAAACCCCTTCCAGTGGATTACCCGTGCCCGGACGGTTTGACATGTAGCAACGATCGATTCGTGTTCACGAAAAGTGGGTGTGAAGCCACGTCGTGCACGCCGTTCGAGCCATACCGTCGTCTCGGCGGTCCGTCAAAGACGCCGCCCAACCCCATAGAGCGGTCTACTCGAACCATGTTCAACAAAAACAAAATAAAAACGCGTTTTGCTACCTGGACGAGGTCTCTATAGGCGACGTGTACGAGCGCGTACCGCGCTACAAGAACGACATTGTAAGACGCAAGATGGGTCTACCGCCGGACCCCGGGGCAACCAGCGACACGCCGGACACGCAGATGCACAAGTGGGGCAAACTTAAGATGACCGACGAACGATGGGGGTGTTATGCAGACAACTTGGCCATCCACAACGTGGCCGAAACATACAAGCTACCGCTAATGCATCGTGAAGACGACGAGGAGACGTACAACAAACTGTATCGCATTTTGGACGGGGACAATAACCCCAACATTTATTACGGCTTAACGCTACCATACTTTAACGAACGCTACTGCAAGCACCGAGTGGGCATATCTTACGACGCGGAGAAAATGGAGTGTTACCGCACCGTCGGCCAATCGATACTGGAAGCTTTTGTAATGGGCACGCTGGTGAGGGAAATGTTTGTCGGCATACACGGATTTGACGGATGACATCCTCTTAGATGATTCAGTGTAAGCCGTAACACTAGCATAACCCAAGACTACCACCAGCCATACTACCAGCTGATGATGATGATGATGATGATGTGTGGTGTTTTGTGGCGCAAGGGCCAGGTTTGGCCAAAGAGCGCCATGACAAGTGGTAGTGTTAACGATGTGTTATGGAGGATGTGACTTGGCTGTAAAGTGGCCTAAAAATAGTCGCTGTAAAGTGCGTAAAATCGACGTGCTATAAAATTATGGCGATGACTAATGACGAGTGCTATGAACATTAAAATCCATCGTAGAAGAATGATGCAAAATCAAAAATATGTAGGATGTTAAAATTACTTGGAGCACTGCTGCCTCGCCAGAGCCCTTGAAAGACAAGGGCCTAGAGGCATGTGCTATACTAAAGAGATATCGCAGCGGCATTCTCTGAAGAGAGGACCCGCTACGAACATGTGGGGCTAAAAACATGCAAGACAACATCTTTCAGAAAACTTAGGACGGCGTTGGTGTCAAATAAAGGTTCTGGGCCGAGTAGCATTGCGGGATGAAGGGGGATGTGATGCCGGTATGCTAAGGGAAAATGTTTTTTTCTTTCATATTCGGCTTCCCGACACTCCAGGAAGACGTGGAGGACGGTCAGCCTCTCCCCGCATCTACCGCAGTTTGGAGGATCATTTTCAGTCAGTAAATAGTTATGCGTGCCAAATGTGTGTCCTATTCTGAGACGACAGAATAGGACATCTGTTCGGCGTGATTTTGTTACAGAGGGCCAGAATCCTAACTGTGGCTTTATCACGTGGAGCTTATTATTTGTTTCCGCGTCCCATAGGCGTTGCCAGTGATTTCGTAGTTTCCTCCGCAAGAAGGGCTTCAGATCTGTGACAGGAACTGCAGCGGTGGGATTAGCAGAATGCCATGCAACTGACGTGGCCATCTGGTCCGCCAGAATATTACCTTCGATGGCCCTATGTCCTGGCACCCAGCATATAATCACATGCTGGTTAGATATATATGCGTTACATAAGATGGAATAGAGTTCAATTATAACAGAATTTTTGTGCTTACAGAACGATATCAAAGCCTTCACAACACTTAGGGAGTCCGTATATATAACTGATCTTTTGAGTTTTGATTTCCTTATATGCTTCACGGTCGATAATATTGCGTAGGCTTCAGCCGTAAAGATACTAGTTTCCGGATGCAGTACGCCGGATTCCGAGAAGGATGGACCGACGGCTGCATAGGACACCCCGTCGTGCGACTTCGATGCGTCTGTGTAGAACTCCGTGCAGGAGTGTTTGTGTTGGAGTTCCCGGAAATGCATTTGGATTTCAATGTCTGAAGCGTGCTTTGTAACTTGAACGAAAGATGTGTCGCATTGTATGGGCTGCCACTCCCAAGGAGGTAGCAGCTTGGCTGGATGCATTAGGCGAAGCTCGAGGAGTGGAACATGCATTTCTTCACTAAGCTCCCTCACACGCAGCGAGAAAGGCTGTCTTACGGAGGGACGATTGCGAAAGAGTGTAGCGTATGTCATCTCGTTAACGGTATTATAACACGGATGTTGAGGATTAGAGTGGACTTTCAAAAAATATGTTTGGCTGATGTATGTTCTCTGGATATTAAGTGACCACTCATTCGATTCTGCATATAAACTTTGTATGGGACTCGTTCTGAAAGCGCCCGTGGCTAAGCGGATTCCTAGATGGTGGACCGGATCTAGCATCTTTAGCGCGCTCGGGGCGGCAGAATGATAGATCACGGCACCATAATCTAATCGTGACCGAATCAGGCTCTTACAGAGATTCATTAGGCACGTCCT